>NW_024871196.1:742500-972500 GCF_019054845.1 Dipodomys spectabilis | reverse complement strand
TTCTATGCCCATTACACTCCCACTCATTCATTCAAACTTCTTCCTACTGACTAGAATGGGAACTTCTCTTCTTGTAGATCTCTTTCCCCTCTCTCTCCTTCTCTTTTCCTCTCTCCCCTTCCTCCCCCTCCCCACTCCTCCTCATAAGACCCTCCTTTCCCACAAGTACATCTCCTACTGTTTTCAGGCTTATATTTGCTCTTCCATTCAAGCCAAAACAAACAAACCACCCCTTTCAGCTCCTCATCTACAGTAAATGCTTTTCTCCCCTGTGCCACCTCCTCTCCACCAGGCCTTCCCCCAGAATCCATTTCCAAACATTCAGGCCTAATACCTTCAGTGTCAACCTCGCTGGTACTCCTCATCCTTGCGGTTGCTACTAAGGAAATCCTTATCACCGAATACATGCCAAATGTCCATGGAGAGGTCCCTTCCCTCACTAGAATGAACGTTCTTGATGACAGAGACTATCTCGTAGTTGGCATGTTACACACACTCCCTGAGCACAGAGATGTTACAAAAACAAAACAAAAAGCTCGAGGAATGAATGCATGAGGGAATGAGGGAATGACAAACAGATGGGTATTGACTGTACCATATCTAGAGCCCTCAAAGCAGACAGCATTGCCCCCTGTTTCTTGGCCTGTTCCTGTGATGGGGGGCGGGGGGAGGGAGCCCAGCATGCCCTCCAGAGCTTCATGCTTAATACAAAATAGAAGCCACTTCATTGGTTTTCTCACTTTCAACCCAGACTCTGCTGCTCAGGATACAGACACTTTACCATCTAGTCATTATGAGCTCTGAGCTACTTATTCTCCCTAAGCCTCAGTTTGCCCTGGGGAAAAAATGGACTCTTCTCAGAGATGTGTGGAAATGAAGTGAAATAAAGCAAAGTGTGTGCTCAGAACTCCGGACATGGTGCAGGCAGCTGGACAAGAAGGCTGGTGGAGAGACCCCAGGAGGTGCAGTGAGAGTCTCAAGTGGAAGTAAACCTAACAAGCGTTGTCTTTAGTTCAGTGGTATTTATTCTTTACATGGCCAGCAGCGGTGGGAAGCTCTATTATCATTTTTCTGTGCTCTGTGTTTCAAAAGGCAGAACTACTGTTTCCTTCCTGATCTCAGCAGGTAGACACAGAACTGCAGAAAGAACAAGAAAAATCTGGCAACACACACACACACACACACACACACACACACTCAGTCTACTAGGCTAGCATTTCCCAAGGCCTCCATCTGGCTCCCTAAGAACTAGTAGATTATTTACCTCCCCATGCCAAGCTGTGTGTGTGTGTTGGGGGAGGGGGGCTGGCTTATCAGCTTATTAAATGGATTGAAGTGTAAACACACATTCATCTCCAGCCCAAATCCAAACACTAATCTCTTATGTAGTCATCAGTAGGTGACAGTTTGGGGATTTGAGTCTGCAGAAGACAAGGTCCAGGACGGAGGCCAAGCCTGCGCTGGCTGATCCTGGATTGCCGTGGCCTGGCAGGTGGAATCAGCCACCTCACCTCAGCTCCTTCTTCACTGAAGTGCTGGCAAGAACACGGCAGGACCCGAGGTTTCCCAGCCTCAGAGCCAAGCAACAAACATCCAGTGGCCCTCAGCCCCATGCGAGGTCCTTTGGGGACAATCTTTGCAGACTTACAAATGAAGGACATAAAGAGAAACACCACACCAAAAGCAGGAATGTATCAGAGCCAGTAAAATGGAGCCTAGAAGACACAATGATGCACATGGACTTTGTCAAGACCTCACTGTTAGTATTTCAGAAACTTTGCAAGCTGTTTGCTAATCCACCAGTAGCTTGAAATCAGCCCTGGCAGGAGTGTTTTCACCAGGGAAACTGGCAAGCACTGAAAACCAAGTCTTCTCTCCACCCATTTAGAATCAGTGAACCAGCACTCCACTTAAAACATAAGTCTTTAAGACAAACGGAGAGAGTCATTTTGTATGCAAGCTCCTAAAACACAAAGACCCAGGTTAAAAATCCCCAGCTCCAGCTTCAGTGGATCAACCTGTAATCCTAGCTACTCAGGAGACTGAGATGTGAGGATCTCAGTTCAAAGCGGGAAAGTCTGTGAGACTCTGATCTCCAATAAACTACTCAGAAAACCAGAAGTAGTGCTGTGGCTCAGGTGGTAGAGTGCTAGCCTTGAGCTGAAGAGCTCAGGGACAGCGCCCAGGTCCAGAGTTCAAGCCCCATAAGCAACCGGGGGAAAAAAAAAGAATCCCAGCTCCACTAACTGGGTGACCTTAGGTAAATTAGTTCACCCCTCTGAGCCCAGTTCTTCATGTGGATCTAACATCCATGCACCAGATGCCTCCTATGCATCAGGTAGGATTCCCAGTGTCTACAGATACTAATTCATCCGTTCTTCCCAGCCCGTGGTGGGGAAAATGTGGTTATCTCCATCACACTGATGAGGAACACAGACAGAATAGACTAAGGAACTTCACCAGAGCCACACAGTTAGCAAGTCCAGGGCTACTGGTGGCTGCACGGGCAGGCAGCCCAGCCCAGAGCTGGCCCTTATCTTCTTGTCCCCGCCCCCTGTCACAGCCGTCACTGGCCACCTCTGGCTTCAATGGACTTGAAATGTGCCTGATCCCATAAAGAAGAATGAAAGGGTGTTGTTACAGAAAAGTGGATGGAGTAGGTCACCACAGTACGTGAAATAAGCCAAACTCAGAAAGACAAATCATGCATATTTTCTATGTACAGTCCTGAAAAAAATCAAAACAAAGATATGATGGTAATCTATGTGTGGAGAGGGTGGAAGGAGAGAGCCATGGGACGGGGAATGTGATTGAATACCTTATACATATGTATAAAAGTGATTTTTTTTAAGGCTGGGAAGGTGGCTTAGTGGTAGAGTGCTCACCTAGCATGCATGAAGCCCTGGGTTCAATTCCTCAGTACCACATACACAGGAAAAGCTGGAAGTGGTACTGTGGCTCAAGTGGTAGATGGCAGAACTTTAAAGGGACAGAGCTTAGTGCAAGGCAATTAATTCGGACATGGGACACTGCCCTTGGGAGGGATGAGCATTGCTCTCCAGTTAGTTGGCACGGGCGAGCTTTTATAAAGTGGGAGCCTGACCCCTAAAACTCCCTGGCTCTGAACATCACCACGCCAGCCCTTGCATCCACATCATCCCCGCTATGCTGTCACCTCTTACTGTCCTCGCTAGAACTGTTCAGAGCTGGGACCATGCTCTTAGTCTTCCAGAGCTGTGAGCTAAACCAATGCCTTTTCTTTACAAATTACCAGCTTCAGGTATTTACTTGCAGCAATGGAAAACAAATACAATATGGCGGACGCAGGGGGAGGGGGTGACTTAGGGGGGAGAGGGCCATCTCTGGACTCCCGGATTCCGAGCTGTGCAGGGTCACACATACAACAGTTTGGCACCACCTCACCTCTCCACTTGTGTTTTCTCACACCCTGCCAACTGCTCCTCTACTGAGACCCTAGGGAAGACTCCCGAGGCCCCGAGATTTCCCCAGGCAGAGGGAGCGACAGTGACACTCAGCCCAGGCCTCACAATGACTCCGCTTGTCCTAAGGGCAACTCTGGACTCCACCAAAGCAGACACAGTCCCAGTGTCAGCCGGGCAACCTCCCAATCCCTCCTCCAGCCCCCGCCCCTGGCTCCGATGTAGTATGTGTGGATGGGAGAAAGCAGCCAACTTCTTTGCCGAGCTCTCTAACAAGTTCCTTGGGTCTGTTTGTTAAAGAAAAATTCCAGTGGGCGCATCCAACACATGGAACTCAAGTCGAGAAATTATATTTATCCACCCCACTGCCAAGGAGATCACATGCCCCGTGAGTCATTCCAGATGTGTTCAAAACACAGAGTCTCTGTGTGGAAGCCCAGATCCCCCAATTCCAGAGAGAGTCGGATTAAGAGAAGTCCAGGCTCCTGTCCCACCCAGGAGGCAGTTGGCTGACTCCACCCCGTGGAGGCAGGGGGAGGACATTACCATACTCTTGGAAGGGAAAGGTGGTAAGAATTCACATCATCCCACAGGGAGGAACTCCCAGGCCTACCTGTAGCTCCTGGGCTCCCATCCTGCAGGGAAGAAACGATGTACTGGAAGACGCTGCTGCTTCTGCTATTGTATCAGAGTGCTCAGGCGACTGTGTCCCGCAGGTGGAACCGGGGTGAGTTGCTTTGTACTCATTTCTTTGATGCTCCTTTGCCTTTCTTCAGTATAATCAGGGATATGGGTCCGAGGGGATAAGCAGAAGGAAGGAAATCAGAAGCCCTGTGGCCCTTTTTTATAGATAAAAAATAGTAATTCATCTCTGCCAATTGCTGTACTCCTGGCATATCCTCCTTCTGATGGGAAATAGTACTACAGGGCAAAAAAAAAAAAAAAAAAATCTAAAGCTGTAGATCTGGGACCTTAGGTACCAAACCCAAAGGATTTCCCTTCTGGCCTGCCAGAGGGCTCCTGTCCACTTCATAGAATGCGCGCAGGGTCCCCTGGCTTCCTCTCTAACTGCTGCCACTGAGCAGACCCTCTCAGAGTAGGTGCCACCTCTGCTGAGTAGGTGCCACAGGAGCTAAGATACTGGAGGCCTGTTACATCATGGACCAGATCAAGGGGCTCTCAGCCTGGGTAGCCAAGAGGGAGACCTCTGCACTGTCCCTGAACTGGATGCATCTTTGTAGTCAGACACAGTTGCCCAATGGCAGGTGAGAAAAGATAAACACTTCGGCATCCCTTGGCCCACCATCCCCTGCCAAGCCACCATGAGAAGAAAGGGACTCTTACAAAGGAGGTTCCTTTGTCATTGATGTCCCCTCCCTCAGGATGAGCCCTTTAGAGCTGGGATGGCGTCTTTTCTCAGTGCCTGAGAGCCCTGACAGCACCTCGAGACAGTGTATTGCTGTCAGGAACTAAGGCAGCAAGAATTCCTAGTGCCCATTCTGCACCAGTCTCAACTAAACTGTTGCCACTACTAAAGTCAACATAGCTCATGCTCCCAGCAAGAACAAGAGAGAAAATAGGGCTTCCACAAATCAGGTCTGACCCAAATGTGATCAAGGTTGACAGAGTGGCATGGACACCCTCTCCCCTGTTGAGGACAGAGTCAGGGAAGGACGGAGAGACCAGTGTGGGAGCAGAGAAGTGCAAGGCGAGGGAGCAGAGCCACAGTGCTATTTGGGATTTTATTCCCTCGTGCCTAAGCCTGATATTAGGGAATTCCCAGTGCTCTGCCCTGAGCTGGGAAGAAACGATCTCTCTGAGAAAGCATCTTCCTTTTCTCCTCATTGAGTCTCCCCTTCCCTCTCCTTCCTCCCCCCTTATGTACACACACGCACACACACACACACACCTCCCTGCTCATAGTGTGTACAGACATTGGGTAGCACTTGCAAGTGCATTGTCAAACAGGGGGTGCTAATTAACGTGCCTATTAAAAAGCTAATTGACAGAGCACCAGTGGCTCACATCTATCACCCTAGCTTTTCAGGAGGCTAAAATCTGAGGATCACGGTTCATAGCCAGCCTGGGAAGGACTGTCTGTGAGACTGCTCTCTCCGCTTCTTTCTCAACAAAAAGCCAGGAATGAAGCAGTGGCTCCAGCCTTGAGCACAAAAGCTTAGAGACAGTGCCCAGGCTCTGAGTTCAAATCTCAGAAGTGGCAGGCAATAAAAAGATAAGAGTACTCTTCCTAATGCATAAATTGTTAGAAAGCCAAAAGAGATGATCTGATGGACAATAGGACATCAACACTCCAGCCATTTCACGCCCTAAGGTTTAAGTTCTCATTCTAACTGGCTGGGTGATCTCTGGCAAGTCCCTTAACATCTCTAAGCTTTAGCAATAGTTAGCAGCCGTTAGCAATAGATTAAAAGGGGGAATGTTTTCCTTCAAGCAAGGTAGAGGCTCTCTGCACAGCCGCATCCTAAGGAGAGAAGCTGGTTCCCTCCTCCCTGAGGAAGGTTGGTCTGCAGCAAGTTCAAGGATAGCCAGAGCCAAGCCCGGTGAATCCAACAAGGAGGCATGATGAGGCAGCCAGGCCTATGTGAGTGATTCAAGATGTGTTTACGCCCCCCAACTGATAGGGAGTTCCTTCAACGTGCATCAAAAGTCTTCTTAGAGTTGTATTTTTTTTTCTTTTACTTTTCACATTTGTTTTGCAATTATACCAATACCTAATTCCTACCGTTTTAAGACCAAATCAGAGTCACACCCAAAGGTGTAACAATTATACCCAGTATATCCCTTCCACCTTCATCCTATCTCCCACTCCACTGCAGCCCTGATTGAAATCTATCCTGCAAACATCCTGGGAACAACCTCTCCTTCCGTAAGATCTCCTTCCGCCTCTCCCTTCTCCTCCCCCCTCCTCCTCCAGCTGATTCCCTCACTCAGAAATAAGCTAAAAAGGGAATATACATGCTGCTGGGCTGTCCCTCTTCCCGCCATTCTCCCAGCCTCCCCGAGACCTGCTCTCTAGGATCCCGCCCTGGAAGGAGTGATTCTTTCCATGCCAGGACCCAGGGCTGCTCCTTGCAGCCCTGTCAGCATGACTAAGACCCATGACTCACCTGTGGTTAGTGTGGCCAATCTAGGAACCTTAGAAACACACACACACACACACACACACACACATACACCTCAGGTCCTCTCATTTGACAGAAGACCCACTCAACTTTTTAAAAAGTGGAAGCTATGTATGTATTAATTGATGGGCTGGGCTGGGAAGGTAGCTCAGTGGTAGAGTGTTTGCCTTGCATTCCAGAGGCCCTGGGTTCGATTCCTCAACACTACATAAGCAAAAAGAAAAAAGCCTGAAGTGGCGCTATGGCTCAAGTGGTAGAGCGCTAGCCTTGAGCTGAAGAGCTGAGGGACAGCGCCCAGGCCCAGAGTTCAGGCCCCACGACCAGACCCCCGCCCCCTGCAAAAAAATTGATGGGCTGTCTCTATGGTGCAAAACCTGTATTTTTTTTCTTTATGAAACAGTGTGGTAGGGAAGACAGTCTTGCAGGTGTGTGGTAAAATCTAAGCCATTTTCATATGTGCTTTTTTTTTGGTTGGTCATGGGGCTTGAACTCTGGACCTGAGCACTGTCCCTGAGCTCTTCAGCTCCACCGTCACAGCACCACTTCTGGTTTCCAGGTGGTTTATTGGAGATAAGAGTCTCACAACCTTTCCTGCCCAGGCTGGCTTTAAACTGCAATCCTCAGATCTCAGCCTCCTGAGTAGCGAGGATTACAGGTGTGAGCCACCAGCACCTGGCCACCTGTGCTTTGAGAGTTGTATATGCTCTGCCACAGACACACAGGGACCAGTGCTTGTGTTGATGACACCTTACTCACTGCAGGCAGACTGTCACCCAGCCTCGTGAGACCACCACCACCTCAGGAGGCAGGTCCTGCTGTGAGCACTTGCTGGCAAGAAGAGCAGAGGGTAGGTGAAGAAAGGAAGTGCCCCGGATGGCCCTGCTGGATGGAGGGGAAGAATGGACTGACATCCAATACATCTGGCATTAGTCTCACTGTCCCATTCACTTCTCCTCCAAAACTTCATGTCCCGGTATGGTAGAGCCTTCCCAGACTGACCTTCTCCAAGGCTGTCGCAGGAGACCTGCACACAAGAACGAGGCCAACTCCAAACAGTAGCATATTTCCAAAGGGTTGGCACAGGAGAAAAACAAAGTGAGGAAGGTCAGAAGACTCTGGCCAAAGATCTTCCATAGGCCAGAGCTTTCCCTCTCTCTCCACCCACTGTCATCTCCATAGTCTTGCTTCCAGGGACTTAGTAAAACCAGGGTGCTTGTGTGGGCTGGCTGTGGTCTGCAATCTGCCTCCTTTCCAGCAAGCTCCTTGGTACTGCCTGGTTGGTGAGTTACAATGAATATATGACAGGGATGGAGGAAGGTGGGAATTTCAACCTGGCCTGTCAAAGAGAAGGTCAAGCAGCACTACAAGGTAGGTCATTCCACTTGGGGTGCCTTCTGGCTGGATGTCCAGGCAAGACGGTATGCAGGGGCTAACACGTGGGGAGATAGCAATGACCTCGATGAGATAAAGTAAAAGGAGCTTCTTCCAGGCAAGACCAGGGACCCCTCAGAGACAAGGGAAGGAAAGGTGGAGACTGAAGTCAATGTTACTTTCTTTTTTTTTTTTTGGGTCCGGTTGTGGGGCCTGAACTCTGGGCCTGGGCGCTGTCCCTCAGCTCTTCAGCTCAAGGCTAGCGCTCTACCACTTGAGCCACAGCGCCACTTCCGGCTTTTTTCTTTTTGCTTATGTGGTGCTGAGGAATGGAACCCAGGGCCTTATGCATGCAAGGCAAGCGCTCTACCACTGAGCCACCTTCCCAGCCCCAATGTTACTTTCTTTTTTTTTTTTTTAATTTAATTTAATTTTATTTGTGAACATACTGTACAGAGGGGTTACAATTACATGGGCAGGATAATGCATACATTTCTTACCAAGCATTGCAGCCTCCTCCTTTGGTTTACCCTTCACATCCCTTCCCAGCCTCCCCCCTCCCCCCCAATCCCAATCCTTCTCCTTCCTCCCCCCCCAATGTTACTTTCTATATGATATCTCGCACTCTCTTTATGTACGTTCATTGCAAATCTTTTTCAGCGTGAATTTAAAAAAAATAAATGAGCAAAAAGAAGGTCATTTAACAAAGCGGTTGTTTTCCTCCCGCTGTACGCAGGTGCGCAGGTACAGGTGTGGGACAGGGATTACAAAGGAATAAGAAGGGAGCAAAAGAGCAAACCTAGGGGCTATAGACATTTGGCCTTGCAGGTCACATGATTATAAACTGAAGTTAGAGATTTTCTTTAGTATGTGATTCGTTTAAACCCACTTAAGAAATAAGGTACTAATAATAAAATACATTCATTCATCGCTAATAACTTCACTGGCTATTCAAAAGCGAAGAAAGCACAGTCTTTGAGCAGATATCCCTACAAGGAGATAACATTGTTTTGAGGTGTGAATGTAGAGTGAAATCTCTGTCCTGACTCAAATTGGGTGGTAGAGGGCAAGTTCCTTTACTTCCAAGTTTCTTCATCTGAAATGAGAAGTTAATACTTAACTCTCTGAGTCCAGAAGAAAGCACAGAGACCACTGACAGGTACCTGTAGCTCCTGAGTTATCAATTACATCTGAGATCACATTTTAACAGCTTAACTCTGAGATCCAAAGGTGTCTTTCAACAGAAGACATAGACAAGACATGGTTTAACACCTGAATCAGAAATGTGTGGACCCAGAGCCTGGAGTAGCTCAGCCCATGTGGCATAACACAGTCCTGTTGGTGGATCCTGAATTATAGATGCCTGTTTGTCCGGGGAGGGGAGAAGGATGTGTGTACATATATGTATATCACATGTACACATGCACATATGTGTGTTATATACATGTGTCTATACATGTGTGTATTGCAAAGATAAATTCACAGGCACGTAAATGAGATGTATCTATACATACATACAAGTGTGTGTGCATCTGTGTGCACATAAACATGTATGTGTATGCATGCATGTGTACATGCATGTGCATTGACATACATATGTGCGTATATGTATTTACATGTATAGTATGATTCCTATACTCACCACACATACTTCCTACAGCAATTAGCCTCTCCCCTACTCCACAGGGCTGAGGCTGTTTCTAACTATCTCCACCAAAATATCTCAAAGTATGAGAACAAGAGCTGTTGGAAATGAGTGGCAATTATTGATCTCAGTTTTGAATCAGGAAGTACTTTCTTCTAGTCTCTCTGAGAATGAGAGGTCCACTTGGGTGAGCATGCTGAATGAGGAAACAATGGAGCACAGTAAGTTTCCAGGAAGGACCATTGGATGGCTGTGATTAGAGGCAGGCAGAGAGCTCACCCCGATGCCATTCCCTCCCTAGCCTCCCACCCCCTCCCATCTGCTATGGAGGGGGTGAACTCTGTTAAAGGAATAACACCTTTAATTCTGCAATAAAATAGAAATTATGGGAGGAAAAGGAAAGAAACTGAAATCGTTTCTTCCTCCTCCTTCCTTTCATGTGAGAAGAAAAGCATACAGAAAAATAACCGCTCACACTTTCATTTCATCCCCTACTAAGCAAAAGGCAGAGCCAAAGTGCACCCTTCCCACCTTGTGCTTCTACTTGGCACTGATGGGCAAACTGAAACAGAAAGCCCTATTCATCCCAGCCTTGAAGAACTTGTGATAAACGCCGCCATGCAGCGATGGCGCCAGCCATCAGTGCTACCTCTCACCAGCTTTTTCTGGGAAGTGGCAAATTCCTGCAGTGAGCTTTTCCTTTAGCGGAAATGAAACATCAAAGTTGTTTCATTTTTGACCACTTGGCATGAAATCTTTCTAAAATACTTGACGCTGCCCCTGCCCTCTTTAGCACATTGAACATAATTTAGTACCTTAAATATAATCTGCCCTTTTCTTGAAGGCTCAAGGGCACAATTATCTATGAGCAAGGCTGTCAGTAATGATTACGCTAAGTATGCTGTACAACCTGAAGGGCATGCAAATCCATCGTAGCCTACTTTTTTTTTTATGTTTTCTTTCTGGTAGATCACAACCAAGTGCTTTAAAGCAGCTAAGTCTTTTCTACCATCTGGCAACAGGTGTGAAGTCATTTCTCTACAGTGCAGGGAGGTAGTGTGGGGTAGCCATGTCCTCGCCTAGCCTCAGACAATCCCGCAGAGCTATGGTTCGTCCTGATCATTCCCGAACTCCACCACATTCTGTCTTCTCAGCTAGTTCCCAGCTCCTTTTATCTGCATCCACCCGTCTTCTGCCAGCTACCATTTCTAACTGAGACCATGGGCAAACAACATTGTCAAGTCGTCAACGTCATTCTACATTCACTACTGCGTTAGCCAGCCCTGGCTGAACCCCTAAGCTCGCCCTCAGGGGCCTCAGGAGCTCAGTGCCAGGGTCTTGTAGCAACTCTCTTCTTTTGCTACCTATATTCAGGTTCTTGGCAGCTCTAATCAGATGACTGAAGTAGGCAGAACTATACAAACCCGCAACTATATACGGATAAAAAGAAAAAGGTTGGGTTTTAGAAATGTTTGTCGTTTTAGGGACTCAGTTGTGGAATGTGAGGGTCACTTGCTTGCTTGCTTCTGTTTCACTTCATTTGCTTCGTTTTAATATAAATTCCCTAGTGTGAACATATCCCTAGGCAGATACATTTTTCAAAACTTCCTCACGCCAGGTATAGTAGTACATGCCTCTAATCCCATCTAGGCAGGAGGAGGAGAATCTATCTCAAAAGCCAAATAAAATCAATAAGACTAGAGGCATAGTTCAAGGTGTAGAAAATTTGCTTAGCAAACACATTGCCCTGGGTTCACTTCCCCAGAACCACATACACAAAGGAAAACAATCTATTAAGATAGTTTGGATCAGCAGTCAGGCTTGAAATGACTGGTCTGACAAGCCTGGATCGTTCTGGGATATACTACAGGACGCATAGACTCACTCTATACCTACCCCTTTGCCAGATAGGGACAAGGTCCCATGTATGTACCCATCTGGTACACCCAGAAACCCAAGAACTCATCCTCTTGTCTCTTCTAGCCATGCTGTTCCCTGCTGCCCATCGGCCAAAGAAGTCTTCCTCCCTGCCCTTGAACCCAGTCCTGCAGACCTCCCTGGAGGAAGTGGAACTGCTCTACGAGGTAGGTGGAAAGAACCCATCAACCCAAATCACTCAAAGGCATTGCACCTGCTCCGCCTCTTTGAAGAACTTTTGCTGAGTCCCTGAATATTAGTGACCTGGCCTGCAGGGAATGGCCCAGCCTAGTCTGTGGAAGTCAGAGAATGCTATCAGGCTAAAGAATGGTGTGCCTGGTCCAATCATTCCTTCCTCATGGGCTATAGCAAGAATGACTTTAGAAGTTCAATCTGAACGAAATGAAAGATTAGCTTTATCCCATAAGTGCTACTGCCTGCACCCAGGCACTAGAGTCTAACAAATTCCCAAGCAAAGATTTTGTGGAATGACTTGTCAGTCATGTTCAGACAAGGCTACCTGTGGTTGTCTCAGCCCAACCTGCTGTGGGCTGTCCCATTCACTGTCTCATTCACTCAGCTAGATTTCTAGAAGTCTGAGCCACCCTGAAGGCTCTTCCTCTATCACTTCTACTTGCTTCACTAAGATTCCCTCCCATAAACCCCTCCAAATCACAGGATAAAAAAACTTTTGAGGCTTCTTGGTACAGGTCAGCAGTAAGATCCTGGGTCCAAGGTCTAAGCTTTAGTTCCTCAGCTGTGTGAGCTTTCTTAAGCCACTATTTTTCTCCGGGCTTGAAGTTGTTCAATGATTATATGAGTTCAACTGTGATCCCCTCAAATTCCTCTGCAACTTTGACACACATTCTGGTTCTATGCACTAAAAACTGTTTGGTTAAGAAAGAAACAGTCTTCAGGAGCTGAAAACTGGAGATTTCCTACCTTGCCTTGTGTGGCAGACTGGCAGATGCATATTATTTTTTCACAGATGAAATCTGGGAATCACAGAGCAGAGCCATTTTAGAAGACAGCCCCAATATAATGGAAGAAAATGGAAGGTGGAGGCAGAGAGAGAGGATGTAGGATTTGGAGTCTCATCATTACAGGCTCGAGAAGCCTGGTACTGGGCAAGAAGGCAAATGACAAGGTCTGCCCCTATCCTGCAAGCTAGTGAGAAATGAGGACAAATCTCTGCCTACTGCTAAATCTCTAGCACAATTAATTTCCCACATCCTTTCAATTCTCTGCATCTGCTTGAAAAATATCTGGAATAGTCCATTTGAGCTTTAGATCTTTGCTGGGTGCATGAAAGTGATCCATCTGTGACTAGAAATAATATCTGGTCACCTAAGTCAAGGCACTGTGGCTTTATGCCAGGCTCTGTTAGATTTGCCCATATTTGTCTTACGTACCACTCATGGCATCTCAATGAAGTAGATGTTATTTTTACACCAGGAAATTCAAATCCTTTGTCCACGGTCACTTAATAAGTGGGAAGAAAGAACCGGAACCAAGTTGTCATAGATTCATTCCAAAGTCTTTTGTAGCTACCTTCTTCTATGAACATCTATGCAAATGACCTTCATTGTGTCTTCAGCAATGGCTGGCTTCATGTCTTTCCACATCCTGTGCTTTTCCCCAGTTCCTGCTGGCTGAACTAGAGATCAGCTCTGACCTGAGGATCTCCATCAAGGATGAAGAACTCGCCTCCTTCCGGAAGGCCTCCAACTTCCATACCATCTGCAATGATGTGATTCCTAAGCGTATCCCAGACATTCGCAGGCTGAGTGCCAGCCTGGCCAGCCGCCCTGGTGTCCTCAAGAAAGAAGACTTTGAAAGGACAGCACTGACCCTCGCCTATGCAGCCTACCGCACAACCCTGTCCCAAGGGTATCAGAAGGATATCTGGACCCAGTCCCTTGTTAGCCTCTTCCAGGCCCTGAGGCATGACCTGGTGCGGTCCTCAGGACCTACAGTGTCTCCCTGAGCAAATGGCCCACACCAGGACCTTGAGGCGGAGACCAACACTCACAGACATCCAGAAAGTTTATTGTCTATTCTACTTATAGAGGCCAATAATCAAGTACACACCACCAATACTGAGTAGCAGACATAAAATGAGTCACCCCAATGGTAGGTTGCTTTCTATTGGTTCCTGATGGACACAACTAATGTGTGTCATAATGCAACATGAGCTAGAAAACAGATTGGGAATGGTCATGTGGGATGCCTTCAAAGGCAGGATGTTTGCTTGGTGACATACAGAATTATAAGGTATGCATGGACACAGAGTGATACACACACACGCACACACACACACACACACACACAACACACACACACACACACACCATAGAACAAAGAAGATCTCATGGAGATTTAGGCATAGCAACAAAGTGGGAGATAGACTCCTTTTGTCTTAAAGGACTAGGGCAATGGGTTGAATGAACATTTTCTCAAAATTCTATAGTAAATATAAAGAAGAGAAAGCTATACATTCAAATAAATATGTTGTTAGCCCAGGATATACTTGACTTTTCCAAAAGCCATCGAGAAGTCTCAGGCTGAATGTAAGTAATTTTGCCACATGCATGTCTTCACTCCTCCTCTCTGAAGCTATTCTAAGACAGGGAAACAGGAAGGGAACATATAGAAATGCAACCAGTCCATTGATAATTTGTCTTGTGAACAGAGATGCCAAGCTAACTGAGAGGATTCTCCTATGGAAAGAGGTGACACCAATGCCCATACTTGTCTGTCCAAATGCTAAATAATTTAGCATCATCAGAGTTGAGATTTGAGTGCTCCAAATAAAAATGATGTCAGATGATTCAATTTTACCCTTTCAAATGCCAAAATAATTCATTTTAGAAATAGTAATTTAATATATACTTGAACTATATAGAGTTATAGAGGGTGTGTGTGTGAGTGTATATACAAATTTATATATATATATATATATATATATATATATATATATATATATATGATGTCTTAAGGTTTCATTGGGTATCTTAAGGTAATCACTCAAAACATTCTAATGGAAGAGTGAATGAATCTCTGCAGATTCTTTCTACCTATGTAATTTCTTTAGTCATTTACCCACTGTGAGATGCTACGGGTAGAAGTCTGCATCTGAAAGGTCTTCTAACTGCTGGAGCTCACTCTGCAAGATTCTGTATCTATATCTAGAGAGAGAGAGAGATTTACATATATATGTATATGTATATATGTAGATATATGTATATATTTATATACATGTTTATATGTGTATATATATTTATGCAAGTATATATGTACACATATGTATATATAAATATGTGTAAATATATATATATATGGAGAGAGAGAAACATCTCCCCTCCAACCTAGCCCCACACTGTGACACTTTCTTTGGATAGACAAAGGTCTTTGTGCCGACAGAGTTGGGATTGTACAGAGAAGATGAACCTCACACACAGCTACATTTTATCTGTGACACCTCCTGGATGTAGGCTGGACCAGCAATGCCTCACTCCCTAGGTTTTGTGCAGTACCCGAACAATCAGCCTTGCAGACCACTCTGAGATGCTACCCTGTCAGAATGGATCTGAGAACTTCCTTCCCGGTCTATCTTTCCCAACACAAGTAGCTGCTCCCAAGGTAGGGTATGTATGAATAAGAGCAATCCAAAAATCACTGACAATGACAATTCATCACCCAAAAAATGAAAGGCATGTTATGTTCATAAGTCAAGATCTGAATTAAGGTGGCAATTGATGACTGAAAAAAGTAATATAAAAAATGTACAGCCTTTTTAAAGGCAAATAAAAACATTGTTTTGGATAACTAGATTCTTATTTTGGAGACAGATTAATTTTATTCTTAGAGCAGATTAATTTTTCACACAAAAAGCTTTCTAAACATCTTGATATACATACATAATCAATATGCTTACTATGACCACCTCAAAAAAACCATCTCTATCCTCATGAATAATAGAGAAGGAAACTGGATAGAAACAAAACTGCCCAATATGCCATATTAACACCTCATTCTACACATAAACACAACTGCATGTGATTGTATTTCTCCAGAGACTAATTTGGGAATAATATAGGGAAAACTTGCCAATGACTTATGGGAGCATTTCTGCAATTTCTATACAGCTGGGAAACAGAGATCTAAAACATTCTAGAAGCACAGGACATCAGTGATGGCTCATGCCTGTCATCCTAGCTTAGGAGGATCACGGTTCAAAACCAGCTTGGGCTGGAAAGTCAGTGACTCTTATCTCCAATAAACTACTCAGAAAAAGCTGGAAGTGGTGTTGTGGCTCAAATGGTAGAGTACTAGCCTTGAGCACAGAGAGGCTCAGGGACAGCACCCAGGCCCTAAGTTCAAGTCCCAGGACCAGCAAAAAAAAAAAAAAAAAATCTGGAGGCTTCCTTGCTGGTTATCTCTGGTGTCACTGGACAATGACAAACATCTTGCCTGTTGAAACTTTCATTGCTCTGTCAAGCGATCTTGACTCAAATCTTATTTCAGAAGGTAAACTGGCCTAAATCTAGGTGCTCATTAAGTGACTGTACAATATCCCTTACTTTCCTTTAATACCTTACTATTAAATAACATCTAACTTGGATTCTTAACTACTTTTAAGTATACAGCATGGTAGTATATGCATTGGTTTTTGGAATTTTTTTTTCATTTTGTTTTGCTTTTCAGGGCTGGAGATCAGACCCAGATCAGACCCTGTCTATTTGGCCCTCCTTCCTGAGCCCACGGACATTTATGTACAACAGACTTCTAAGATTATTTTTTTTTTTGAAAAACCAAAATTCTAGACCTTTTGAACAACTTCCCTCGGCCCCTTCCTCCCAGCCTTGGTGTTCATGGTTCTACTTCCTGTTCTTAAGAGTTGAACTGTTCTTTTGAGGCCACAGGGTCTGGGGAGGTGATGGATGCTTGGTGACTGGATCATGTGGCTGGCTGGGCTCCAACCTGGGGTGGGAAAGAGAAAGAAGGAAGGGAGGAAGAGAGGGAGGGAAAGAAAGAGAGAGGGAGGGAGGGAGGGGACAGAAAGAAGAAAAGAAAGAATGAACATGTTTTTAAAGGAGAATTGTTTAACTGTTTTAAGAACCTCATACAAGTAAAATCTTCCTTGTATTTCATTAACATTGCATTCTGGGGAGTGTTTTCTTCATCTTGACAGTGGATGGTTCATCTTATTTGATAAATGTCACCCAGGATGTAATAAAAATGGAACAATTAAAATTACTAAACTAACCAAAACCTTTATTATCCTAGATTACCTCACCAAAGAATCTGAAGTAGCTCCTAGATTTGACAGGGAATGTTGATTCCCACCGTTCTTTTATTATTTATCATCTCCTGATTAGTTACCACCAGAACACCACTCATGGTCTTGCTCATTCTGAGTTTCAAAATTATTACTCCCCACCCCCCAAAAAAACAGAAGCCAGAATGTAATAAATATAATCTTTAAAATAAGCCTTCAACATGAAGGCAAAGAGATGAATGATCATAGTCCATCCTACAAGATAACTGCTAAGATCTGCCCACAGTGGCACTTACATTAGATGTGAAGTCACCTAGTTACTTTATCTTTAGACAGCTGCAGCTATTGCTGCAGATCTTAAGAGACACCATTTCTCAATCCTATTCATCTCTCTTGATTCTGGCCAGCATCTCCCAAATGAAGATGATGTTGCCATGGACTGCCATTTCAGGGTCTTTTTTGTTCTAGTTTCCTTGTTCCAAATGCTAAGTGCTTATGCAGATCTGTAAGCAGGAGAAATTCCACAGTCTAATACTGTTGAGGCTTTATCCCTGAATTTATCCATTTCTCCCCATCTTTCCACCTCTATCCTACATACCAACCAAAGAAGGCCTCCTACTTCCTTTTGAGTAAAGATCCGCAGAGAATACATGCATCCTGGTATTTTCCTGAAACACTATGCAGACTTTTCCAAAGATGCAACGACCCTTCTCATTCTTCCAAGGAGTTCCGAGGTCTTTCTCTTCCAGCTCGTACTTCCTCCCTGCTCAGACCTTTGCATGCCAGGTGTTGAAACGATCTTTGTCAGAAGAGAAATCTGAAAGGCTTTATATTGTATGTTCTGGAATGAATTTATCCAGAATTAGTATTATATTTTCTCCCTGCTACCACTGGCATTATCTTCCTAAAAATCAGGTCAGCAAGTGACTCTCCCAGGGAAATTTAAAAAAAAAAAAAAATGTGTCTCATGCTTGGAAACAAAGCAGTGCTTGGGGAAATGGGATCATGTTTAGGATGATGCTTGCACTCCGGCCCCTAGGATGTTTGAGAAATGGAAAAATAAGCTTTACAAGCTGCCTAGATCCTGCAGAATCAGCAGGCCCCTGCTGTGTCCAATCAGGAACTGCCTTTGGAAGTGATAGTGACTCATTCTTTGCAACTTGCTGATTGGCTGTGAGGGATAGGAGGAGCTACTGCCCCGGTCCCTGCTTCCCATTGGTAGATGGGCGTCAAAGGTGGGCCTCCCAACAAATTTTTATCCTGTGACAAAAAGGAATGTCTTGGGATTTTTTCCCCCACTGCTTTGGAGGCCCAGGCTCCAGGCAAATGATAAGAAACTAATGTGAAGGAAAGAATTTTGAAACAAGTGAAGGTATCTAGGCTTGGGAGAGCACAGCAGTGCCATCTGAGGGCTGCCTGGGCTTCTTGAGCAGAGCAGGTGCTTGTGATAAGTCCAGAGGTCACCAGGGTTTTGCCAATAGTGAGCCAGGTAAGAGATGACACAGATGCTGCTCAGCACGGGCCATCAGAGAGACAGAAGGTGATGGAGAGCACAGTAGGCTCTTAGTGGTGTGTTTTTGCTTTTGTTTCAAAACTTTTAAACGATTCTTCAAGGCCGTTCCCTAGCAGCAGCCACAGCGTACTTTTAATTGCTTCTGAGGGCTTTTGCTGACACCTGGAATGAAGTTTACTCTCTTGCTAAGCATGCAGAGCGGGAACTCACCATGTTCCCATTTATAATCCTTTCCCAGTTCCTTTTCGATGGCCATAAAACCATGTTCATCAATCCAACCTAAGGCAGAAGGCAAGGAGTCCAGCCTTCTGTGCAAACAGGGTGCGACAGCCCTGCTTCTCGGCCCCCAAGACCAAAGAAGACTTCTCTTGGGAGCCAAGAAAGGTGGAAGGAGTCTTCCTGGACAGAGAGGTTCACAGTGCACAGCCAAGGCTGTGGCCGCATCGCGTCAGGGGTAAGGAGAGGAGACAGGGTCGCCATGGGCTTGTTCCAGGCCGTCCTCCACTCTCGGAACCTGCTGCTGGTCATCTGCGTCCCTCTGCTGCTGCTGCCTCTGCCCATCCTCCACCCCAGCAGTGTAAGTAGCCATCTGTCCCCTCCCACCAGGACTTCAGAGGAGGGGGGGGAGGAAGACGTGAGCGAATGGGGTGCTTGTGCAGTACCCCAAAAGAGATCATTGTGGGTTGCAAAGACATGTTTAGCTGAGGCCAAAATACTGGCTTCCTATAACCCTACTTTTACCCTTTCATCTCACAGCTCTACAACCTTCTTCTTGGTGCCAGAACTGAGGGCGAGGGGGGCAGGCAGGAAGGAAGGAAGAGTCTGTGGCCAATAGCGTTTCACAAAGGTCAGGGGGCAGATGGATGGACAGATAAGAAGGACATACTTGCAAGCCCTTATTTGTCAGTAGTCAACCTGTAACATCTTTATCTCAGTGATACAGGAAGAACTTTTGGTCCTGACACTGGACAAGGATGGGGGCTGGGGGCTGGACAGCACTGTGGAGTCTATCCAGGGTCTGTGGTTAGGACACAGTGGGCTCTGGTGACAAGACTTTGAAACCCATCATTGTTAACATTTCCTATGAACTTTCCAGAAGGAATGTTTATGTTGGCATGTTGTCTCGATGCCATGTATATGGTCCTGCAATTAGGTGTATCATCTGTACTTTCTCCTCTGTGTCCTTGAAAGGTAGACATGAAGTAACACAAAGAAATGAGAGCCCCCCACATTCTAGACCGTGATCCGCTTTGTAACCATGATTCTGGGAGCAGAGGACCGAAGCTTTGACTGGCATTAACCTTGCTTCTCTTAACTCCTACTTATCTTACCTTCCCTTCCTTTCTCTGCCTTCCTGGCTCCAACTTTACCCCTTCTCCTAGCTGCCACTGGCTTCCAGATATTAGGTAACATAAGCTAAGATAGGTAACGATGATTTCGGGTGAGGAAGAGCATCTCTCCTTCAGCTCCCAGAATAACTTGGTAACTGAGTAAGCTGGTAACCAAGATTAAAAGTTAAGGAGAGGATTAGGATGGCCTTCTTAAAACCAAACTGACTTCAATCATTAGTGAGAAAATAAACACCGCAGATTGCCAGGGAAGCACTGGATTAGCCCTGAGCTGGAATGAGCTGGCAGCGGTTGCTACCGGTGTGTTCCTGAGCTGTGCATCAAATCACTCCATTTTCTGTTTTGAGCAAATGGTGTTGATTTTGTTTTCTTTACTGTCCACGGTTTCTTTGTTTTTCACTCAGTGTCAGCTTGATTTAAGGGATGTTCATAAGCAACAGCGTCTCCTCTTCTCTGCGGCCATGTTAGGGAGTTCCTGTCTCACTTTTAATCCTCTCTCATTCTTGGGAACATAAGTCACTACCCACAGGGAGCACTGTCTAGATGCCTCACACCGACGCTCAAGCTTGCCTGTCCTTCATCCCTTCCATCCAACTTTCTGTGCCAAGTCCCAGAAATTCCTGGATGGACTTGTTACCTTGGGCTAGAGTGGAGAGGGCTGGCTGAGCCCCTGAGCAAGAGCAGCTGGCCTGCAGTTTTGATAGTTCAATATATGACATGCCACAGCTACCTTTTAAGAGGTATCAAAAGGACCCTTCTTGGGCTGGGAATGTGGCTTAGTGGTAGAGTGCTGGCCTAACATGCATGAAGCCCTGGGTTTGATTCTTCAGTACCACATACACAGAAAAAGCCAGAAGTGGTGCTGTGGCTCAGGTAGAGTGCCAACCTTGAACAAAAGAAGCTCAGGGACAATGTCCATGACCTGAGATCAAGCCCCAGAACAGGGAAAAAAATTACCCCTCTCCCTTCCCTTTTTTGTTGTTCAGCTCAGTTAATCTAGATGTCCAGACTGTTTATCATATTACAGAAGGAAGACGTTAGGAATGGAGTGTAGCTACTATCACTAAATAGAGCATTTGTCTAGCATACATGACAAAACTCTAGCACTGACCAAAAGAGAGAGTCAAGAGGAATATCCATCCCAAAACCCTTCTTCACTATCTCCAATGAGGTAGAAGTTTCACCCCAATCTCCAGAGCTAACTTTTGTAGATGGCCTCTCAGTCATTTATGACAGTAAATGAACAGACTTCCAGCAAGATTTGAATGAGATGCCTCTGGGGTGGTTGTGGAAAAGGAATGGTTCCAATCCTAAGTTGGTAGCAAGATAGGAAAGATCCTACAGAGGGAAATGCCACCTCTTTTTGACACTCTACTTTTTTTTCTGTTGCTTCTAGTTGTTATTTTGATATATTTTAAGTTTTGGGGACAGAATCTCAAACCCCACCGAGGCTCAAACTCACGACCCTCCTGCTTCAGCCCCTCAAGTGCTGAAATTGCACCTCTAGGTGCTCCCTCCCCCCAATTTTAAACAAAAGTAACAAAGAACTGACAACACTGGCACTCCTTGAATATCCACCAATGCCTGTTGATCCGTGGTACTGATACAAAGAACTAGGGGTTCCAGAATGTTCTCCCCAATATGAGAAGAGAGGATTCACTTCAGCTAGCACTGCCAGACATGAGCCAGATGTAGGACACCAGGCCCGTAGGGGGCGCTGCTGTGGATTCCTGGCTACCTGAGCTCACATCGTGAGTCACCTGTGAAGGGGCAAAAGCAAGTTGATGTAGAGTCCATGAGGGAACTAAGTGAGAAACAGATACAACACGTTCTAAAAGTGTCTTCCATCCATTCTTCTACTTATGCTAAAGAAAAGTCCAGATACTTTTTAATGGTAGGAGTGTTCTTAATTCTAGGGAATGGGGAAGGAGCAGTTGGCCCACAGACTTTCCCCAATAACCTATTCTAATTCCTATGATAGTTACAGTTGAAAAGTGTGTCTAAATTCGAATGAAAATGGTACATGGCAGAAGTACAGTCTGTGCCCATCTCCCCCAGCCCCAGGCCCACCCTCCCTTCTTCTACTTAATCACTTAATTGGTGTGGATCAGAGCTTCCCAGTGAGGGGGAGAGGTTCCCTCCCTTTATCTGCACCTGGAATTAAGACCAGTCATTCTTGTCTCTGTTTCTTCCCAGCACAAGTAGGTGAGCTCCTGTGTGGAACTCCCTTCCTTAAGTATTTTTAAGTCTATGTCAGAGAGAGCATTTCTCTAAATTGCATTCCTTTCCCAAATGGTATCAATTCTATTGTCTCTCCGGCACCTTCAATAGTTTCATCTTCTCTCTGATCTCGTGTCCCAGTTGGAAATCTCAGTGGGAGCTAGAGTCACCAATCTGTGGGCCCTGTACTCCATAATCCATGGCTGTCAGTCAGGTGGGAGCAAGGTCCAGTCCAGCCAAGGAGGTTAATCGCTTCTGCTGCCCCTTGCTGACCACAGTGACCTTTTGTAGCTTTTATGCAAGTGTTTGAAGAGCTTATTTTCAACTCCAGGGGCTACAAATGGAACAGGATTTGTCAGGTTCCTTGATCAGCAGCCAGACTCAGGCTAGCTCAGACCTGCATCTCAGTGGTTGAGAACCATGTGAAAATGGAAGCTCCCCCAGCTGACTGTATTGTCTATACAATGGCCCTCTGAGTAAGAGCTTCAAGATGTAACGATTATTAAGACTTTGGACATCGACGTCCCCTGAGAGTCAGCCCTGACCTTCTTAAAACCTATTCATCAGCATCCTTCAGAACAACCAGTTATTGGAGGCCAAGGTTACGGAGGGCTGGGTTAGATAAACGCATCACACTTATTTACCCTGGACACCCCTGGTTGTACAGTGACCAACTTACTGAACTGGAAAAAAAAATGCTGGCAAATTTCCAGGTCTCCCTTTCTGTCTTCAAAACTATTTCTATGACATCAGGCTGTGGCCTCTAAGAGCAGTGAGCACCATGTGGGGGTGTCAAAACTAAGAAGTTACTCTTGGCAGCAAATGGGCAGAGGCCAAGGTGTTGCTAAAACATCTCTGCACAGAGCCACCCCACAACAAAGAATTGTTCAGGCCTAAGCATCAGAATCAGACTCGAGAAAACCTGAGCCAGGAATGTATTCTTCTTCCTCCTCTAAAATGAGCGATCTGGTCTTTGAATCACCATTTTTCCCTAACTCTCTCCCCTATCAAGATTCTATTCAGCTTCTTTCTATTTCACTCACACCTGACACACACACACACAGAAAAAGACTTACCTGCTCAGTCTATTACAATATGATAGAGCCTCAAGTCAAACATTAAAGGGGAAAATAGTCAATAGTTCTTGCATAAAACTTATTGGGTTCAAATTTACTACTAATCTGGGCACAGTGTCACACCCCTGAAGTCCCAGTTATTTAGGAGGCTGAGATGAGAGGAGGATACCTTGAGCACATGAGTTTGAGACCAGACTGGACAACATGGTGAAACCCTATCCCCTCCCCCACCCCCGCCAAAGAAAAGAACACGTTAAACTGAGTGGTTTCGGCAATTAGTTCAAAAGCAGGGGGGTTAATTCCACTAAAGCAATTTTGAAGTCTTCAAGTAAAGTGTTACCTGGGATATAGTATAGAAATCAAGTGGAAGCAGGTCGCCTTTGATTGGGGTGACACTGGATTCAAGGCCTGTTGATGCCTGGGAGGTGCTTAAGATACAACGAGGACCCCCAGCCCAATGAGAACACAGTTATGGGCTGACCTTGAGGATCATTTCTCTCACGTGGGAACATAGCACACACACACCTGTGCTGAACTCAGGTTGGCTGACCTCAGCCTCGCCTGTGAACCAATCACACACCTGGATCCCATCTTCAGCTACTCTAAGAATCGCTGGTGTCATCTGATCAACCTGATCAGCCCCAGTCAAAGCTCTGACTCCACTTTGATCAATTACAACCTTGGGTCTGGATGTTTTACACAATTCTGCTCTCCACCTTCCATAGTTTCAGGGACCAGCAGAACTGTAGGATCAGAAACCCCCGGGTCCAGCTGTCACCTTGCTAAACACACACACCACATGCCAGACAGGCCACCCCCACATGAAGAGAGCTACCATAACCTCTTCAACAAAGGAAGGAGAGGCCTCAAGGGATATCTACCACACTCACCTGCCAAATACAGCTTTGTATCTCCTAGGACTGTGTCCAGGTGTCCACATGGAAGGCCAAGCGTCAGCCCGGGGTTGCATTCTAAGTCTTTTTGGCAGTGACTGTCATATAATTAGCCACCTCTTTCCTCTCCCTCCAGGAGGCCTCCTGTGCTTATGTGTTGATCGTGACGGCTGTGTACTGGGTGTCCGAGGCAGTGCCTCTTGGAGCTGCTGCCCTCGTGCCTGCCTTCCTCTATCCATTCTTCGGAGTTCTCCGATCCAGTGAGGTTAGTCCACCGGTGAGACCACCCCCTGCTCAGGCCTGCTGGGCCAATGATGGAAAGTGATGGTAGACTACCAAAGCACTCTGGAGGAGGGGCTTCTTCTACCTGCTCAAATAGCCCCTGAGCACCTTCTATTCCTCCGCCTACCCTTCTGGTCTCCTTCAAACCACTCAAAACTCGAGTCTTCAGGAAGCCTTCATTGATTAAACACACCTCATTGCTCCTTTAGTTGGAACTGTATGATTGGTACTTTACAAGTAGGTTGTGGTGGATCTTTTTCAGCCTCTTTATAGATCCAGTTAGATCACTAAGCACACAAAGGCAGAAAGCAGACCTCCCATTTGTTAGCTATCTCCTTATACAGCTGAGCCTAGAAAAGTAGATGCTTGCTGGGTGCTGATGGCTTACACCTGTAACACTAG
The DNA here is from genome assembly GCF_019054845.1 of Dipodomys spectabilis. NCBI lineage: Eukaryota > Metazoa > Chordata > Mammalia > Rodentia > Heteromyidae > Dipodomys > Dipodomys spectabilis. The sequence continues at coordinate 947,968 of NW_024871196.1, read as the reverse complement.
CTGCCTGTGAGGCTGAGCTCTAAGCACTGAGGTTTGAAGTTAGCTAGGTCAGAAATGTCTGAGTCTCTTTTCTTCAAATAACCATCAGAAATCTGGAATTACAGGTATGGATTAAGTGGTAGAGTGCCAATCTTGAGTGAAAAAGCCAAGTAATAAGGGGAATCAAGCCTCAGTACTTACTGGTGCATGGACTTGTGCGAATACACGTACACACAGATAATCAATGTTTGTTGACTTATAACTTATTCCAGATTATGCATGACTGTTCTCTACCTACAGTCTATTCACTTCTATGACATTCTCAAAAGCTCTAACAGAAATTGTTGATATCAAGCCCATCTTGTGGCCACATTTCAGAGCAAACATTTACTCCTATTATAAGTAAAGAAGAAGAAAATAGCCAGGGAAGGAACAAGATGAATAAGGGTTCTTGTTTATTCATACCTGGCTCCATTTGGGAGGTCTTATGGTCTCTGATCTCTGCTCAGAGTTTCTGATGATAAAACCTGACTAGCAGAAGTATGATAAAAGGCAGAAGAGCACAGAAAAATAAAGAAAGGGAACTAATGTTTACATTCTACAGTACAAAGAATTGAGCACTATATCAAGTGCTGTATTTGTTATTTACTACAGAACTTCTAAGATCTATAAGACTGGTGTTAATATTTCCAAGCATGAGGAAAGAGACTCAGAGAGTTGGAAACTTACCTGAAATCACATGATAGTAAGTGGAAGAACTAGGTTCAAATTCACATTTACTAGATTTCAACATCTATTTTTTTCTTTTCTTTTTTTTTTTTTGTGGGTCATGGTGCTGTCCCTCAGCTCTTCAGCTCAAGGTGAGCGCTCCACCACTTGAGTCACAGCACCACTCCCAGTTTCTGATGGTTAATTAGAGATAAGAGTCTCACGGACTTTCCTTCCCAGGCTGGCTTTGAACCACGATCCTCATATCTCAACCTCCTGAGTAGCTAGGATTACAGGCATGAGCCACCAGCGTCTGGCTCAACATCTATATTCTTGCTTATTAAGGTGCAAGGCAAACATTATGTGCTTTAAAAGGTACCAGTGACCCAAGCATGTAATCCTAGCTACTCAGGAGACTGAGATCTGAGGAGTGTGGTTCCAGGTAGAACCATGATCCAGGGCAGAAATGTGTGTGTGACGCTTATCTACAATTAACCACCCAAAAAGCCAGGAGTGGAGCTGTGGCTCAAGTGGTAGAGTACTAGCATTCAGAGCAAAAGCTAAGGGACAGCACTCAGGCCCTGAGCTCAAGCCTCAGTACTAGCGTGAGAGAGAGACAGAGACAGAAACAGAGACAGAGAGACTATGTGCTTCATGATATAATCAATCCATAGTGATTTACTAAGAACTATAAGTCTCTTGATCTCTGTAATATGAGAAAAGAATGAATCAGGGCCTCTGGACCTCTGGGAAGTCTTTTCTTTTCTTTTTTTTTGGGTCCAGTAGTGCGGCCTGAACTCTGGGCCTGGGCGCTGTCCCTCAGCTCTTCAGCTCAAGGCTAGCGCTCTACCACTTGAGCCACAGCGCCACTTGTGGCTTTTTTCTTTTTGCTTATGTGGTGCTAAGGAATCGAACCCAGGGCCTCGAGCATGCAAGGCAAGCGCTCTACCACTGAGCCACCTTCCCGGCCCCCCTCTGGGAAGTCTTAAACCTGGATAACAGACCTTTGTTGAAAGTCCAAAGATAGAGCTATGTGATCTCTTAACCGTCGTGCTGCAGAGAACATTTTGTGTATCTATAGGACGGACTTGTTTTGACCTGCGGTTTCTTTTTCTTCTTTCTATGAGTATTCCTGTTCTCAGAGTCTCAGAAAGGAGAGGCTACCTGCACACTGCCAGCTGAGCCTTTATCCCTGGAGACAAGTACAACAGCGACATCCTAAGGGGCAATATAAAAACCAGTCTGGGACGAGAACCACCAGGCAGTCCCTCCAATGTTTCCTATTCTTTTATGGAAATAGAATAGGTATAGTGGGTTTTTGTATCTACCGAAAGAAAAATCAAACTTACATATGACTTTTCTTAAGCAAAGTATACAAACTTGTTCTGCAGTTTTCCTTTCTAAATTATAAAAAAAGAAAAAGGAAAAGGAAAACCTCCCTCATAGGGACAGGGGGCAAAAGTAGAGGGTAGTGAAGGAAAACACTGGAGCTTGGAAAGACCTGAATCCTAAGTAACATTCTAAAGTGAGATAACTAATGGTTTAGAGACTTAATCTTTGTATTTCTCCACAGGTAATCTAAAGACCAACAGTATGCTTTTAGCTTTAAAGTAGCTGAAATCTCTCTTTCTCCCAGGGCTGTCCACAGCTGGACTCCCATAGGTGGTCCTGTCAGTCCATCTCCCTGTAGAGATGTTGCTAGGCAACACCTATCCAAGGGCGGTCCCTTTACACAACCAGGAAGACCAAACAGGGAAAGTCTGGGGAGGTAGCAGTTTGTTGGGGTTCATTTGACTTTTTTAAAAAAATTATTGTTAAGTTGTTGTACAAAGAGGTTACAATTCCATATTGACTTGGCTTTATAAAGAGAGAGAGAGAGAGAGAGAGAGAGAGAGACAGAGACAGACAGACAGAGACAGACAGAGACAGAGGAGGGGAAAAAATAATAACAAAAAACTAGTCCTGAGGAATTACATGGCTATTGCTGCAGGCCGGAGGAGTGTGAGGGCATGTTTTCTCATTTGAGGAGAAAAATCCTAATCTGATGAAGTAGCTTTGGCCAGCAGTGATAGTGCTGAGCTACAGGGAGCAGCTTGATCCAAATATAGTCTGCTGAGCTGACTTTCCTAACTCAGATGAGAGGAATCCATCAAAAGGGTGGACTACGTGGGTTGTAGCCCTTTGTGAACCAGTTAACTTTACAGAGAAGACTATCTATCTCTAGTGGCTAACCAATGCTGTGGCTCCTGAAGCACACCGCCAAATCATCTGTGTGCCATGCTCCAAACCCAACTTGTGCTTGACCATCCCCTAACTATGACTAGAAGCATTCATCCACCTTGGAATATTCTCTCCAATTTCTTCAACTTTTAAAATCCTACTGTCTTCCATGAACCTTTGCCAAAGGCTCGACTGGGGCTTGAACTCTGGGCCTGGGCACTGTCCCTGAGCTCTTTTTTGCTCAAGGCTAGCACTCTCCCACTTGGAGCCACAGCACCACTTCTGGTTTTTGAGTGGTTCCTTGGAGGTAAGAGCCTCGTGCAAACTTTTCTGCCTAAGCTGTCTTTAGAACTGTGAACCTCAGATCTCAGCCTCCTGAATAGCTAGGATTACTATCATCTTGTCTCCTCTCTGCCTCTTCTATGTTGCTTGAGGTGTTGATAGCCATGTCAATCTATTTGGCTGATTTACTTTCTGTAGTAGAAGGACACACAGTGTCTACCAGAAGTAGTGTTGAGCTTACAGACATGGGATATGAATGCAGGAGCTCGGGAACAGCTTTTAGGGAAAACCCAGGCCTAGGAACTACTTTGAGTAGTAATTACTACTCTCTTCTACCTCCAGCATGTGCACTCAGACAGACAGACAGACAGACAGACAGACAGACACACACACACACACACACACACACACTCCTCCTTAGCTATGAGCTGTCTCCTTGGCCCTGAGCTACAGGCCTCTGGAGGAACAGAAGCAGCTCCAGCTGGGATCACAAGTTGTCCCCACAGCCAGTTGGTGCTTGCGTCTGATGTCAGGAATCTTCTTCCCTCTTAGCTCTTGATCTTTCTGACCTTCTGAATGTCTGCCCGTTGCCTAGACCCTGCCTTTCTCTATTTGTATAAACCCAAGGGGCATTTAACTCTGAGCTCTGCCCTTTGGCTTCTGCCTCATGGGGGCTGAGCCTCCTTCTGCATGCAGGCCCTGTAGGCATATGAGCTGAACCTCAGGCCGGTCACCTGCCTACGCAGATCAGCTATGCTCCTCACCCTCAGCCAGCCAGGCACAATTCCAGATGTCACATATCTCATCCTTGTGCAGCACCATAGATCTTACAGGATCTTGAGAAGACTTACCTCAGTGTTAAGGGGGAGCCAACCCAGGGACCTAAGGGATTGCACTGCCAAACTGTTCAGGTGAACGAAATAAGCCTCAAAGTAAGTCCATTACTAGAACCCACCAGTAGCCTTTCAAGGAGGCTGTGACATCTTGGCTCTTTGAAGTGGCATGCCTACAATTCACTGTGCTCCCGAAGGACCCCCACCGAATGCCACCTGAGTCTATGGCAGGAGAGTAGACACCATCACTTCTGTGTATCCTCTGGCTCAAAACAGGGAGGGGTGCTGGGTGGGGGGGCGGAGGTCAGAAGATTCCTGCCACCATCATGGGCAGGTAGAGAGGGTCAGGATTCAGGTTTGGAGCAGGATAGAACTAAGCCTGAGCCCAGCATTGTCAACTGACTGAGCAAGTTCTGCAATGGCATCTACATGCCATTTACTCATGACAGTATAGAAATATCTATGAAAACATCCCTCAGCCAGGCACCAGTGGCTCATGCCTATAATCCTAGCTACTCAGGAGGCTGAGATCTGATGATTGCAGTTCTAAGCCAGCCCTGGCAGAAATATCCCCATGAGACTCTTACTTCCAATTAACCACTCAAAAACCAGAAGTGGAGCTGCAGCTCAAAATGGTAGAGTGTCAGCCTTGAGCAAAAGAGCTCAGGGACAGCGTCCAGGCCCTGAGTTCAAGCCCCATGACTGACAAAACAAAACATCCCTTATACAGGCAAGATCTAAGTCTACCTTCTCTCTGTACATTCTTTGTGAGAAAAACAGTGAGTGGAAATGGATGTTCAGATTTCCACTCTCAAATATGCAGAAATAGAGGCACAACCTCTCCTCTTATGACACACAACAAAAAGAGCCTGAAACAATGTAACATATAGTCACCATGTCCTTACCCATGGGGAATATGTTCTAAGAGCCTCCCAGTGGTTGCCTGAACCCACTGGTAGTACTCGGCCCTATGCATGCTGGGTTTTCCTATGGGCAATGCCCTATAGCATCGCCACATAGACCACAGAGAAGAGTGCTCCCATGTCTTCCACACTGGTGCTTCCTTTGCATTGGTACTCCTGCACCTTGGGACTGTTAAGTAAAATAAAAGCTACTTTAACATAAGTACTGTGACTCAGTAACAGTGGCTCTGATGACTAAGATGGCTAAAGAATGACCAACAGATGGGTAGCATGTATGTTGAGCAAGAGTAGGACTCATGTCCCCTTAGACAGGATGGAGTGGAATGGCATGTTATTTTTGTCATGCTACTGAGAATTAGCACACAGTTTAAAATTATGAAAATTAAAATTTCCTATTCCTGAGATTTTCCATTTAACATTTTCCAACCACAACTGGCCTCGGGTAACTAAAACCACAGAGAGCAAGACTACAGATAAAGGAAAACTAGTATATCTAAATAGCAAGGAATAATTCTGTGTCCAGGGAAGGTAATATTTTTTTAAAGCAGAGAAATTAGTTAATATGCCACACTTAACCAGATTCTGGCTTTGGAGATCTTAAACCTAAGCCAAGTCAGAAAGGACTTTTGAAGTAATCTCACCTTTCACTTTAGAAAGCCCTCATCTCCTGAGGTCTCTTCCTTCTCTTATTCTCCTCATTTGCTCACACGTTCCTACCTGTCCACCTCCACCTGCAGGTTTGAGCCTTTTTCACTTTGATGGAACATTTGTTGAGCGTTTTTCTATATGCCAAGCACTGTTGTAAGAGTCCATCTGAGATATCTTACCCAAATCTCATGTCCTGGTAGACTCAATGAGCTAAGGATCGCTGCCATTGCCTCTTGAATGGCTAGCAGGTTGGGTACAGAGGTCCTGTGTGGTAAGTACACCTCACCTGCAGGTGACTCCAGAGCCTATACTCTTCACGGTGTTCCTCTGCCACATTCTTCTAGCAGCCCCTGTGAGCTCATCCTTTCTCAACGCCTGTCCTCTCCAAGGTCAGTGAGGTGGCCTCCTGGGAAAAACCACAGTGTAGAAGAGCAGGAAAAAAAAGCCATCAAAGTGCCAACCTTGTGCTCCAACCCCATGCCCCATACTCCTGGGAGAAGCACCCATTTAGGTCCTAATTTCTTTTTACAAATCACTCTAACATGATCCGTGATCTGATTTCCCAAGTCAAAGACAATTCATCACAGAACATTAGAAAGCGAGGAAAGCGCCATTAATGGCCTGTATCCTGCTAACGGGGAAGTGGCAGCACCTACGAATAAGACTGAAAAGCTAAAAAGTGCCAAACATGGGGATGCAGGGACAGACAGCAGCCTGGACTGCTAGCTGGGTACAAGAACTATGTGGGCTCTGCTAGTCTGAGGGGTGACCCCAGAGAGCTGGCACACCACGGATAGGAGGCTATCAGAATGCGGGGGCTCTATTAATAAAAGCAGGAAGGAGACAACACATTTCATAAAGCTGTGTAAGCTAATCCCCAAGAATCCTAGGGCTCCGCTGTTCCCTGGGGAGGGTTCTAAAGAAGCAAGATTTTATTGCGAAAGAAAAAAAAAAATCAATGGGCTAGAAAAAAATAATAAAGCAATACCACTGGGCAGGATTCTAATTTAGAAAAGTGAGAAGGCAAGCCCTGGGGGCATTGTTCTGGGCATGAGCCCCCGCCCTGGGTACAGAGGACTTCAGACCAGACCAGCCTTTGTGCAGAGCATTTTGTAAACAGGAAGAGTCAACTAGCACTCGTGGCTGTCTGTGCAGCAAGCCACACTAGCTGGGATTGCAGGTATCATTTAATCTTTGGAACAACTTTACAAGGTAGAGACTCATAAACATTTTTAAGATGGGGAGGGGTGGGGGAAATGGAGGCCTGAAAGCTCGAATAACATGCCTAGAGTCCCACAGCCGAGACATGTCTGCCTCAGGAGTCCTCGCTCTTTCCACTTGACTCTGCTACCTCTGTAGTCCCAAACTCCAGCGTAAGTCCCAGGCTGCATCCCAAGTGCATGGCAATATTTATGAGTCCAGAAGTCCACAAAATAACCGATGAGGAACTAGCACAGTGCCAGCCTATTACTGACCATGCTGGGTCTTATACTGGCTGCAGGTCTGGGCCTCTAGAGCCAGTTTCAGAACCTTTGATTACCACTGAAGATAAGAAATGTGTGCGGTCCCACGCGTCCTGGAGATTCAGGAGAATTCTGGTTACATCTGGTTTCCATTTGGCCCACCCTGCAGGATATGTTGTCTAGTAAGCTTTAGAGTCGAATGGACCTAGATTGATACCCTCCTACCTTCACTCCTGCACTATGATCCTGGAAATGTGTCTTCACTTCTGTAAGTTTACTGATGGTTAATGTGAGATACTAACAGGATCTGCTTCTTAGGAGATCTGAGGATCACAATTCAAACCCAGTCCCAGCAGGATAATCCATGAGACTCTTATCTCCAATGAACCACTAGAAAGTAGGAAGTGGAGCTGTGGCTCAAAGTTGTAGAGCACTAGCCTTGAGCAAAAAAGGTCAAAGACAGCACTCTGAGTACAAGCCCTACAACTGACAAAAAAAAAAAAAAAAAATTAAATTTTTAAAAAATGTTTAATTAAAAGCAAGTCTGTAATATGCCTGGCAGTCAGAAGGCTCTGGATCTTTGGATTTCATTCCTTTCCACTGAGCCAAAACCCAGAGGCATGATGGGATGCGGAGAAGACATGTTTTGTCAGCCATCTTTCAAAGTAAATAAACCTGGTCGTATTGACTCTTGCGTAGCATCTGAGGAAATACACACCATGGGCTGGTGGAGGAAACCTCCCCGAGAACTAGGTGCCTGGTATCAGCCATAGGGTTCCCTTCTTCAAAGACAGAGAAAGAAGCCCTGTTGGTGCCACAGAGTGTTGGGGCCTCCTGAAAGCCTGGGGGCACCTTGAGAAGGTTCTAGAACCTACCCAGCAGACAGCCAGCAGTCCTCCCAGCTTCCTTCTTCCACTAGGGGACAGCAGGCCTACCTTTACCCTCTCTCCCCCACAGAGGTCTCACAGTGTCCGGAGCAGGGTGCCTGCTCTGCTATCAGGGAGCATTCCTGACTTTTGTCAGCTTGGGAGTAAGCTGGGGAACAAGAACAAAAAGCACAGGCTCCTCCTCCCAGAAAATTAACACAGGACCGATGCTCACACTCTACCAATGACATTTCTATGCAAGACAAGCAAAAAGGAAAAAGCAAAGCTTTGATACTATCCAACTGCTACCTGCATAGAGTTTTACAATAATGAAAAAAAAACTAAGTCTTATTACCTCCTCTCCCCCAGGTCCACCCTCAGACTCTAACTTGTGTGTGTGTGTGTATGTTTACACACATATGCATGCACACACATTAGTACAAGGGTTTGAACTCAGGGCCTGGATGCTGTGTCCTTGAGTTTTTTACTCAAGGCTAGCACTCTACCACTTGAGCCACAGCTCCACTTCTAGCTTTTTGGTGGTTGATTGGAGATAAGAGTCTTACAGATTTTCCTGCCCAGGCTGGCTTTGAACTGCTATCCTTGTAGCTCAGCCTCCTTACTAGCTAGGGTTACAAGCGTGAGCCACTGATATCTAGCATCAGCTCAATAACTTTTAACTCTGATGCCTGATTCTTCCAGCATTAAGCACTCCCTATATTCCTATATGAGAGAGATATAGTTCTTGAGTCATTCGTTTTAGGCATCATCAGTTGACTTCCAGTTATAGCAGATGAGGATTTGATTTCTTCCCCCAATTTCCTTCCCTCTCCTCCTCCTAAGGTAGCTACCTCAAGACTTGTTAATTCAATAATCAACATGTCACATTTAGTGTGCTTGTGCAACTATTGTGCAAATATTGTTCAAATGCCACATTTTACTGTATTTAAATTTCCATTCCTGTTCAATTTTTATTTTTCCTTGCAGTTAAAAATGTCCTAGTCTTCTCACTTTCAGAGGAGGTTTTAAATCAGAAGCTTAACTTTTCTATATCTTTTCCTCTCAATGTCTGCCACAGTTCCTCCAGTCAGGGGCAGGTCTCATTGTTATCACAAATATTTATTGAGCAGCTACTCTTCTACATTATTCTGGTAAGGATTAGGGGACTTAAAAAGGTACACAGTCCTTGGCCATGGGCAGCTTAAAACTTAAATAGAAGACAAATGATAAAATAAGCAACAATTCAAGCAACACCCCCAAGCGCTCTGTTGGTATATGGAATTAATTAGCATCTACAGAGAATATTCTGGAATCTGAGGCTAGAACCACAGGAAGGTTTTCTGGAGGGCACCAAACCTTAACAGGGCTTTGAAATCTGTGCAGAATATTCAGCCAGAGAGGAAGACACGATGCTGCAAGTAAGGGAGTCACAGGAAGATTCGCTGCTGCCCCACAGAGCAAACAGCATTTCAATGAGCCGAGATCTCAGTTTACACATCATTAAAAAGGGAAATCAAGTTGATAATGGGTGCTATGGCTAAGTAAGAGAAAAATCCATATTCTTTGAAAATACACATTGAAATAGTTAATGGAACCAAAAAATATGTGTAATTATCTTCAAATGGTTTGGGCAGAGACTGGAAATGTACCCAAGATAACTTTCAGGTTATTCCTTATACTTGTATTTTCAGGGTTTGTCTGGAACCATACAATTATTTGGAATTATTCAATTATTTTCCTTAAAAGAAATAAGGCATTCACGCACGTCCTCCTGGTTTACCCCTCTGGGAGAGCCAGTAACATTCTTGCTTCTCCTTGCACATTCTCCAGAACCATTAAACCTGCTCTCTGTCTGCCAGAAAGGCTCCTCCTAGGTTTGTGTGGTAGGCTTGGGTCCACATTTACTGGAAAAAAAGTGCATTTTACCAATAAATTTAGCTGTCGGAAGAAAATAATCAGGGTACAATGATAAATGAGGGAAGAAGCAAGATATGAAACTCTGCATACTACCTAAAGCCATGTGTGTGTCTACTTAAACATAAGAAAAAAGGAATTAAGGGAATATATAAGGGTATTGACAAAAGTAGGATTATGAGTCATTTATCTTTCAATTTTTCTAAAATTTAAAGTTTACCATACTGAGCATATACTCATTTTCTAGTTAGAAAGTAAAATAATGTTCTAAAAATAATAAATGTAAGATTGAGAGCTGACCTTAAGATTATTTTAATCATTATAAAGATCTATATAAAATTACATGTTTGCGAGCTGGATACCAGTGACCTACGCCAATAATCCTAGCTACTCAGGAGGCTGAGCTCTGAGGACTGTAATTCAAAGGCATCCCAGGCAGAAAAGTCTGTGAGAATCTTATTGCCAATGAACCAACAAAAAGTGGGGGGGAAAAGCCAGAAGTAGAACTGTAGCTTACATGGTAGAGTTTTAACCTTGAGCAAAAAAACTCAGAGACAGTACCCAGTCCCTGAGTTCAAGTCCCAGGACCAGTACCAACATTTTAAACAACAAAATTATGTGTTTATTCTTCAAAAATCATATTCATATTTACATTTCATATTTCTAAAAATGGAGAATATCTGTCCTATGGAGTTATTGGCTAAGTTAAATAAAATCATTTTTGTGAAGTGCTTACTTAGCACACTGGCTGACCAAGTTAAGTCTTCAGCAGATGCTATCCTAAAATACCTATTATTTTATTTTAAAATATTGTTATTTGTATTTTAAGATGTCTGTTTATTTTACCTGGTGCTGTAGCTCAGCTGACTGCTTGCTTAGTATATGCAAGGCCCTCTGTTCAATTGCTAGAATCAGAAAAAAATGGCTTTGACTGATTGGTTGAGTGGTTTCTTGTTTTGTCAGCACTAGAACTGGAAGCCAAAGCCTTATATGTGCAAGTCAGGCACTCTAACACTAGAGCTATACCCTGGGCCATTTTTGCCTTCGTTATTTTTGTCTAGAACTAGTCTGGGCTTCTGTGTAGCTGAGATTTGCAGGCATCACCACGCCAAGCTGGTTGGTCTTACTAACATTTTTCCTGGGCTGGCCTAGAACTATGATGCTGCCAGTGTCCACCACCCAAAAGTAGCTGGTATTGCAAGTGTACACCACCATGCTCGACAATAACCAGTTATTTGAACCATCCTGTTTCACTTCTTTTGGCATCTAACCTTTACGGATGTGGTCTGTGCTGGGTGCTGGGCTCTGGGTCCAGGAGCATGGCTGACTTCCTCAGCCTCTCCACAGGTGGCTGCTGAGTACTTCAAGAATACCACGCTGCTGCTGGTGGGGGTCATCTGTGTGGCGGCTGCCGTGGAGAAGTGGAACTTGCACAAGCGCATCGCTCTGCGCATGGTCTTGATGGCCGGAGCCAAGCCGGGCATGTGAGTCACAGTTGGAAGTGCTGGGTGAGGTTCGTCCCTCCTGCTCCCAGAATGCCTCTGGGTGGGGGAAGTGGGTCTGGCCCAGGGCAGGACATGACCTTAGCTTGCATCTGTGGAGACATTCCCTGGGGAGACATTAACACCGAAATCCTGGGCCTCCCCATCACTGAAACAATTTACCTGCCAACCTAGACTGCAAGAGTGGGCAGGTCCCAACATACAAGTTTCATTAGGCAGCACAAGGTGGGCCATCAGAAATGGTTTTCGGCCTTTTTCCTGGGTGTTAGGAGAGAGACTGGATAAATGTCTTTCCCTTTATCATCTAAGGATCTAGAGATGCTCTCTCCCATCCATCCACCCTAAGCATTCCTCAGACCTTCACACCACACACTCGAGACACCTTGCATTTGACCAGGACCTTAGCTGCATCCTCTTTCCACTCTCCTGTCATGAAAGCCGGGTGGGTAAGATTCCCAAGAATGTGTGGCAATGGCAATGTGAGCTTCCTTCCTGCTGTATTGGACTCCTTCCTTGAAATTCCCTTTGGAAGTCTTGGCCTTCGAATCCACAACCGTCCTGCTACATTTTACCTAAGGCTTTTGAGCTCTTCGGGAGCCAGAGTATAAAGAAATCATACAATCATACAGCATTCATTTCAGCATAGGCATGTAGACACACACGTGTCTAAAAATGGGTTCCTATCTCCCTGCTTGTCAGGCGAGGTGCTGACTACAGCTTTATCTTCCCCCCAGCCCTCCACCCTTGCTTGATGGCACACAACAACATTCTCTTATAGACTCTTGAAAATGTCTGTGGACTATCTCCAAGAATTTCCATTTGTTTGTGTGGTCGCTCTTCCCGGTTTACCTCATTGCCCACAGTTCCACCTTTGTTCTGTGTGGCTGACACATTGTACAGAACAGGCAAACGCATGTCCCCTGTGACCTCAAGGAGAACACCATCGAGACTGAGTTCTATTCAGGCCTAAGCACTGTCCCCACATTGCACAGACTCATCTACAATAATAAACTTGGGTCACTGTTATGTTCTCTTACCTTCTGGAAACTGTGGGTTCCCGTTGCACAATATTTTCTGAGTCAAAGAGAAAGAATTTGATGATTATCTTCATTCGTGTTTTCTTCCCAGCTGGATGTCAGCTGGAAATGTGTGCACAACTAGTGACACAGGGGTACTTTGGTGACACTGGGGCTCTAAGCTCAGCATGTTGGCTGTGTGGAGAGTAGGGGGCAGAGCAGTGAGCTCCGGGCATTAAGCTCTACTTGCTCATGAATAACTTTGGAGATTTGCTGCAAAACAAGGGATGTAACAGTATTCATGAAATGGCTGGTGCCAAGGGTAGAAAAAGAATTCCTTGGGACACAGAAAGCACACATCACAGAGTTCCACAGTGAGGGATGAACAAAGGTGAAGTCCATAGCCTGTGAACCACCTACCAACACTAGTCTAGTCATTACTTGAGCAAGGGCTTACGGCCTCTAGTCCATGACGTATGACTCGCTCATTGGACAGACCTTGAAGTGAATGCTTACTTGTGCCAAGTGCAGGAGTACACAGCTAAATGTGGCACTGTGGAGGGCATTAGGACCCAAGCACCAAGAGGCTGGTAGGAGAGCCCCTAAAAACAGGCTCCGTGAGGTTCACCGCTGGGTCCTTTTTGCTCCTGCTCTGCCCAACCTTTCCTGCCTTCCAGGCTGCTGCTCTGCTTCATGTGCTGCACCACCATGCTGTCCATGTGGCTCTCCAACACCTCCACCACCGCCATGGTGATGCCTATTGTGGAGGCCGTGCTGCAGGAGCTGATCGATGCTGAGGACGAGCAACTCATGGCGGGCAACTCCAGCCCAGAAGAGGCCGAGACTATCAGTACCGTTGGCTGCACTTCATCTTGCTTTGGCTCTTCCAGTCTCTCCCTCGAGACCCCGATAGTCTCACCTTATGATATTGCCCCTACTTAGGGTCCATCCCTCTGACCCACGGCCTTCACCTGGGCCCTTTATCTTATCTTCACTCATCCCTTGATCCCATACCAGCCCCCCTAACCAGAAGCTGCTCTACTGTTCTCTGCCCCAGATGCTCACGGTTTCTGGGTATTTCTGCATCCACTCTTCCTTCAGGCCAGAAAGAAGGGAAGTCGTAACCCAGCACACTTCTGACCCTTAGCCCCTCATCTCTCTGCCCACAGTGTCAGCCCAGCCCCCATGTCTCATTTCTTGTGTTTCTTTGCTACTATAGATAATGTAAACAACAGCCAACCCTCTTTGGAACTCATCTTTGTCAATGAAGAGTGAGTATGGCCATCCTCCCAGACAGAGCCTCTTGGGGCTCATTGAAAAGGTCAGGAAAGATGAGATTAAAAACAGCTTTTTTCAATGTATGGACTGAGCTCACCATCTTGAGCCACTTTCCACGATCTTGAGGGAGACTCCCTGAAGCCCAGAACACTGCAGGGATGAGGAAAGAAATAGACTAACATCGAATCTGAGTGGCTATAACTTGCTGTCCAGATAGCTAACAAGCACAGTTTTGACTAAATTGGGAGAGTCATCTACTAAGGGAAAACACTTCCAGCAGAGATGTCACTGGAGATCCGCGGAGAATCACCAACTCTTTTAGACACATCGGAAGTGGTCTTACTAGATGTAGTCTTATTCAATATGGCAGAGAAAGATTAGGGGACAGGTAAGGGATTAGAGGACTTCTGGTGACAGCCATGTACAGTAGGAAGAAGAAACTAGGAACGGGGAAATAAAGTCAGACATTCTGGTGAAGCAGAAGCACTGGCAGGTGACTGGGAGAGTCTTACATTAAAATATGGTCTTCAAGACATCCTGGGTTAAAACCTATAAGATTAGAAGTTGGATTTGTGATAGAGCTGAGCTTTATAATTTGCCCTTTTCATTAATAACAATAATAATAATAATAATAATGAACCACATTGGGTTCAGTGATGTGACAGCGGCACAGATGCAGAAGGAAGCCATCAGGAAATGGCTTTTTCTCTTGCCCCTGACTTCAGTCACAGCCTGTGTCCTCTTTGGCAGAAGCCACAGCCCTTCTGGTCCCTTTCGGATGGAATGATATTAGTTTCAGATACTCGGCTCTATCCAGGCCATGTTCACACTAAACTTCACTCTCTTATGCAAGGCCCTTCCCTCGTCTTCTGTGACACGCCAGCTCTTCTCAGCCCACGCCCGCCGAAGCAATGAGGAAGTTCACTCCTCTTCTCCCTCTTCTACCCTCTTCTCTTCTCCTAGCCTCTTCTAACCTTTCCTCTCTCTGCCTCCCCCTCGCTGCTGCTTTTGTTTTCCCTGAGGTAGGAACCGAAATGGTAGGGTACAGGAAAGATACAAGGTCCAACGAGTCTAGCCCAGAGACTCTAGAGTCTATGTCTGGTGGCTTCTTTGAAATTTGGAGCCTAGCTCCAAAGGCTGCCTGCCTTGAGGGTTTGTGCCATACCCCCGGAGGGGCCTCTGCACAGGCCTGGCCCAGTGTCAGGTTGTGCACTTAGATGGCTGCTCAGCCCTTCCCTGGCCTGTGTTCTGGGCTGTGCCTGTTCAGATGGCTATAGCTCAGCTTCCTTCTGGAAGACTCAGCATCACAGCCCTACTGAAGGACCACGGATAGGGTGAGCTACACCATGGCTGTGGATCTTTCGTTGTGCTGGCTTCTTGCATTGCCCTTTCCATATGAAAACATGTATCTCCTAACTCCAGTGCCAGAACGCAGCTCTCTCTAGACTTCCCAGCATCTTCTGTGTAGGGGGGAGGGGGAAGGGGGAGGGCCAGGGCCATATGGCACTCTTCTCTCATGCACAGTGCCTCCCTCCCCCCGGTACATGGAGGACGTCTTTTGTCTGCCCTCCTCAGCCACTCAGAGAAAAAAGAAGAAAAATAGTACAGCACATCCACCAAAGAACATTGGACACCAAGCCCCCATCCCCTTCTATCTTGCCCTAATGGAATCTGGAGGTGGGTGATCGCCACAGGGCACTATGTTGCATGCATGTGCATCCTACACTCTCATCCACCTTAAGACAAACCCCAAACACCCCTTGAGCACTAGCGTGTCGGTGCGCCCACCAGTGTGGGCGGGACTTGGCACGTGCAGTTAACTGTCCCCCTTGAAGTATCTCCCCATCTTCTTTCTCACTTGCCTTTCCTTCTGTTCTTTCCCCCCACATCAGCCAGCGAGGATGTGACAGGGCACAGGTTCTCCAGGGAGACCCACAGGCTCCCACCCGGGTCACTAGCATCCCAGTGCTAAGCTGTGGTGTAAATGGAGGGGTGACCCTGGTCCCATAGATCTGTTGTGAAGATTAGCAATGTGGTGAGGAATAAAGTCTATACTGAAGTGCTTCATACCAAATAAGCTCTCTGGGCTCACTATTATTAGGAGTGTTACCAAATAAGCCCTCTGGGCTCACTATTATTAGGAGTGTTAGCATTGTTTTCCAAAGAAACGTACTGCCCCTGTCTTCAAGGGGAAGCGAGCCCCTGGCTCCTTACAGCATCTCAGAGAGTATAGAAGGCTGGGGTGAGATGATTTCCCTCTGTCAGCCAGAAGACTAGAATGCACAGCTTAAACCCCTTACACTAACCACAGCCTGAGCAAGAGAACTCCCCTCTCATGAATCATGGTCCACTCTGGTTTCCTTTGCTTCATTCCAGCACGTCAACTGCAGACTTCACTTCCCTGATGCAGAACAAGGTATGGCTGTGGGGTTTCTGTGCTTTGAGATCACTTCAGAGTCCCTCGAGATAACTGAGGGACCAAAAGTTTATCCTGCCCAGCACCTCTGTGGCTATAAAGGCAGAGATGTGCTCACTTACTCAGATTATACCTAAGAAGGGACTGGTTAGGGTTGTGGCAAGGGTCCAGGTAGTTGAGAACCCCAGCCTTGCGTCCCAGGTTTAGCCCTGTGATAATATACAGCTCAACCTTTATTCATGGACACTCAGGATTCATCTAAGTGATTCCAAGCCTCAAGATTCCTTTCAGTGGCAATTCCATTCACAGAATCTTAGTAACAAAAGGGCCACATATATAGGGAAAAAGCAAAGTTTGCTCGCTGTTGCTTTGACTCACCCCCTACCCCCTAAGCCAGTTTTGCCTCTTTTCATGAGAAGCATAAAAGGTAAATAAAATTGTGGGTTGGAGCAGGATGGAGTGACGTGTGCCTCAGCTAGGAAGGAGGCATAGGATCACAATCCTCATACAAGCAAAAGCGTGAGACCCTATCTGAAAAACAAGCAAACAAACAAAACCTGAAGCCAATGAGGGCTGAAGTGTGGCTCAGGTGGTGGAGCACCTGCCCAGAAAGCAGAAAGCCCTGAATTCAAACCCCAGTACTGCAGAGAAAAAGTACATAACCATAGATTGGTTCTAGTAGATGTGTTTCTTTGTGTTAATAATAATAATAATAAAGAATTCACCATCAGCTAATGAAGCTCCAGCAAGTCACGCTCTCCTATAAAGACAAAGCTATGTTCCCCAGGTTTTGAAACCTCTTCAGATGGGCACTTGACACCAGCTAGACTGGAGGCTGTGAAGATGGAGGCTGGTCCTGTGAGGTGCTCTCAGTGTGCTCCCTCCCTGGCTACTGGTCTCTGTGCCCCCAGTGCCAAGAAGTAGGGTAGCCCTAGGGGCAGCTGGGTGGTGCTTCTCCATCAGCCTTAACAAATGATGATCTTTGTCCCAACAGAACCTGAAGAATGGTGTGCCTGTCATCACCAACCCCATCAAAGCAGCAAGCCAACACCATGGCAAGAGACAGCACCCATCCCCGGTAAGAGGGTCTCTGCTTCTACTTCTGTTTCCTACATAAAGCTGCCTCTCACCAGGCACTTCACCCATGTCTGGCCATGTGTGTCAGGGCATTAAGCACCAAGTTCACTAGTGTGCCACAGGCTGGGCCAGTTTTCTCCAACTGCCAGTGCTGAGGATGTGTCTAGTTCAGAGGTCCTCAGCCAGTTCAGAGCTGCTTCAGAGACAGTACAAATATTTTACCTTAGTATCCTGAGCGCATAAAGCAACTAATTTTCTGCACAAATAAGAATGTTCTGGGTGTTACACCACTGAAATAAAATACAGAAATCCAGTGAATGTTAGGATTGGTGTAGCATGTCCCCTTATAAGTCTTGAGTTCAAATATCTATGCTCATCAACAATTCTAATTCTTGGATATTTATCATCATCATCGATACCTACCACAGGCTATAAAATGTTTACTATGTACCAAACTCTGTGGTAGGCATTTTCTTCCAAGTTCTGACTTGTGTGGCCATTTGAACACCATTTGTGTGTGTGTGTGTGTATGTGTGTGTGTGTAAACTCAGAGCCTCGCCACATAGAATAACCGTCCTCTGTTGTTCAAACACAGAGTAATATTCAAGTAAAAACAAACCATGCTATCAGTATTAATAACAATAACACAAAAATATTAGCTTACCATTCACTGAATGCCAGGAAGTGATCTAAGTTCCTTACATATAATTTCATTTATTCCTTACAAGGCAGAGAAAATATGGTTTCCCCATTTTTCCAAATGAAATTGAAGCTCCAAATTTGGCCAACCATAGAAACTGAGATTTGTCTCTCTGACACCAAAGCTCAAAACCTTTCCACTGCAACAAGGCACCTCCGGCCTCTGAGCCATGAGTGCTAGACAGTCCAAGCCTGCTACAGACTCACTGATTTTCCTCCTGTAGGAAAAGCCACCAGTCTTGACCCCCAGGCCCCGGAACCAGGAACTGAACAGAAAGTACAGGTCCCAGCATGACCAAATGATCTGCAAGTGCCTTTCTCTGAGCATATCCTACGCCGCTACCATTGGTGGCCTGACCACCATCATTGGCACCTCCACCAGCCTCATTTTCCTGGAACATTTCAACAAGTAAGTAATTTACTCAGCCAACAAATACTTACTAAGCACCCACTGGGCAGGTGGGTAGACTAGAACCGGACTAGATGTAGAAGTCTAGATGTGAACAGAGGGAAAAGCAACAACCAAGTCATTACAGTTGAGGAAGACCAAAGAAATTCAAGATTCAGCTAGGAGAGCTTACCGAGCAGCAGGCACAGGAAACATTTCCTCAAAGAGATGACAATGGCATGGTGACCTGAAGAATCAGGTGGAAGAAACTAGATAAAGGGAGTTGTTTTTTTTTCCAGACAGAGAATACAGGATATAAAAGGGCTCCCAGGCAGGAGAGTAGAACACCCATAAAAGCAAAAGATAGAGGGCAAAAAGAGGCCAGGGCAGTGGGTGGCTGGATAACAAAGGGTTTGGCAAGACCTACAAAAGAACTTGGATATCCCCCAGAGAGCTGTGAGATGCGTTCAGGAAACTTTAAACAGGGAGTGAGTTGACCAGATTTATAGTTTTTGAAAACTTGTTCTGCATGAAAAATGGAAGAACTGATGGGAAAGGAGATATCAGGGAGCAGAGAGAGGATCTAGGAGACAGCTGCTGGCAGCCATGGATGGCAGTGGGAAAGAGGAACAGAGTCAGGTCTGAGAGGCTCAGAGGTACCTGACTGAATTGGGGAAGGATTCCAGAGAGTATGAGAGAGGAAAAGGCCCATCTCAGGTTCCTGGCTTCAGGGGGAATAGAGGGGAAAGGATGAAGATTTTTGGAATGGTGGACATGTTGAGGTATCCAATTGGAGCTATGGCTCTGAATCTCAAGAGAAATATTTAGAAACCTGTAAATTTTGGAATCCACGAGCTGTAGGCCGGTCGCATGGGTACAGGACCCTGGTACTCATTGGGCTCATGCTTGATCAAGTGCTCAACTGTTCCTGTCTAGAAACTCTTCATAACTTTTGAGCAAGGGGCTCTTGCTCTTTGGAATGGATACCCAAAGGGTAGAGTTGATGGCTTAGAATGTATGAAACAGAGCAGGGCACATCATGATTAAGCTCAAATATTAAGGCAGACTTGAAAAGAGAGAAGGAAACCGTATCAGACAAGAGAGAAGGAAGATCTGATGGCATTCTTCCCAAGGAGGGAAGTATTTCAAGGCAGGAAATGTCTACTGTGGAATACAATGTCCATGAATGGCCCACAGTAAGGATGAAGATGGATCGATGAGATGCAATGACAAAGTGATCAACTGGTGACCCAGGCAGTAGGAACTTGGTCACATGCTGGGAAAAGAAGATTTCAGAGAGTTGAGAGGTTAGATGATGAAGGAGAACTGGAGACGTGGCGGTGAAGGAAAGACAGAGAGAGGGAAGGAGCAGGGCAGGGAAAGGCTTCGATATGCAGACATCTACATGCTGGTAATCTGGAAGAAACAAGATTATTGATAGAATGATGTCTCCAAGAAAACACAAAAAGGTGGGAGCCAGAGCAGTTAACTCATCAGAGACAAGAGGAGAAACATATCCTCCTAAGTCCCTTTAGTAGAATGGAGAAGAAAAAGGGGGAAAAAAGGGGGAAAGGAAGTAGGAAGAGAACATGTAAGGATGAAAGGACAGAGCAAGAGAGGACAGGGAGAAATGACCCAGGAAAGTTTAAAACATAATTCCCTGGATCTACGCCTCACTGTTACGATCTCCAGGCTGTTCTTGGCATTGGTGAACAGACTACCACCATTTATTTTGACTATTTCGTGTGTGTGTGTGTGTGTGTGTGTGTGTGTGTGTGTGTGTGTGTGTGTGTGTGTGTGTGTGTGTGTGTGTGTAAACATCATATCCTATTTCTCTTATGGATACCACCAGTAGCCAGAACCCTCATAAAGCTACTTCTCCAGAATTGACTGCCCAATGAAAACTCACAAAGTACATCAGATCTCTCCTCCGGTCCCTCTGGTCTTGAAAGCAAGATGAATAACATGATCAGTCTCTTTATGTAAACTAAGGGCAAACACCTTGTGCATAATTCTCCCGAGTAAGAATATATGTATTTTCGTGGTACTGATTTTTGGTTGCTTGTTGTCTTTTATAGCTTACCTCATCACGCTTGCCTGGGCTCTGTATACACAGTTACAGCTAACAAATACATTCTAGATAATGTCTCACCATCTTACACTATGTAGAGATCCTCCTTTTCTAACCACCGCCCTGGTCTTTGTCCTCCAGCCAGTACCCGGCCGCAGAGGTGGTGAACTTTGGCACCTGGTTTCTCTTCAGCTTCCCCATCTCCCTCATCATGTTGGTGGTGAGCTGGTTCTGGATGCACTGGCTCTTCCTGGGCTGCAAGTGAGTACCAGGGCCCTGCCTACAAAGCACTGAGGCGCTGCTGTTGACCCAAAGGCTTTGGTACCTGTGGCTCAAAAGGTTCTGCTCCGAGCAGAGCAACCAAGGAAACAACAGCTGCTGCCTCAAGGAGAGATCAGAGTGCTGGACTGAGAGCCAGGTGCCATCTCTTCTGGACATGCTAAACGTTCACGAACATGGCTTCTAAAGTGACTGTTCCTAATAGGTTAGAGGGCTTATGTGGTTTAAAGACAGCCTGAACTGGAGAGTATTTAGTATAGCATCATTGCTCTCAAAGCAGATGAAGTAGTTCCAACTACTCTTAGGAATATGATTCCAAGTAGAAGTCGCTTTAGGCTTAATTTTATATAGACAGGAATGATTTATGCTTGGTAATTTGAATAGAATATGTTCATATCCCTAAGAATACATGTCAGCTCTGTCCCTTGCAATATATCTAATATTAATCCGCTTAGTAAACCTTTTCCTTATAAGCAACAGTCTAGGGGCTGGGAAGGTGGCTCAGTGGTAGAGCGCTTGCCTCACAGGCATGAGGCCCTGGGTTCAATTCCTCAGCACCACATAAGCAGAAAAAGCCAGAAGTGGCACTGTGGCTCTAGTGGTAGAGCGCTGAAGAGCTGAGGGACAGCGCCCAGGCCCAGAGTTCAGGCCCCACAACCGACAAAAAAATAAAATAAATTAATAATAGTGATATAAGCACCAGTCTACTACAAATTTGATTAATTAACATATAAGGAGAAAAGATGTATGCTTGGCTAGTGACAGCCCATGGGACACAACACTGCAATGATGAAGGAGTGTTCTCTGGGCTGATTTTTCATTTTCTGCAGGTGGTTGACAAACCAAAGATGTCTGTACACTTCTGCAGCTCTAGTGTTCCAGTAGGAAACTAACACCAATTTTACTTCAGACAAGCTTCTCTCTAAATTAAATTTGCACACACACATCTGCATATATAAGACATATAGATATGTACATGTAAATCTATACATGTATTCTATACATGTATAAATCTATACAGGATTCTTTTTGTTGTTATTGTTGGTCCTGGGGCTTCAACTCAAGGACTAGGTTCTGATCCAGAGCTTTTCCTGCTCAAGGCTAGCACTCTTTGAACCCCACTTCTGGTTTTCTGGTGGAGTCTCATGGACTTTCCTGCCCAGGATGGCTTTGAACTGCAATCCTCAGATCTCAGATTCCTGAGTAGCTAGGATTATAAGTGTGAGCCACCAGCACCTGGCAATTACTACACTGATTCTTTTACTCATTTACAAGCAGGCAGAAATGGCCCCACCTAAGTCCCCATGTACAAGTCCATAGATATAAATTGACATTGATGCACTAGAGACATGCCCAGATGGATAGGCCCAAAATGCTGGAGAAAGATTGAAGAGGGTGTGGGTAACTGGAAAGACAGAAGCTGTATGAAGCCAGCCACTAGAGTCTGAATTTTTCTTCATATCTAACTCCTCTGGACCTCAAGAGCATGATTTTTAAACTTTTTTTATTTTTTGCTCACTCTCCCTGCTCCAGCTTTAAAGAGACCTGTTCTCTGAGCAAGAAGAAGAAGACCAAAAGGGAAGAGCTGTCCGAGAAGAGGATCCAGGCAGAATATGAAAAGCTGGGTGATATTAGGTAAAAGCCAGCCACTCCCTTTCTCTTGTTTCTCTGCATAGAAACACAGCAGGTAAAGTGGAGCACAGAGCAGCCTTGTTCCTGACAATTCCTGACACACTGAGGCACTATGAATCCAGGCATTTAGAAGAAGCTATTGAATGCCAAAGCCAAGCTGGCCCAGATTTCAGTGGCCGCCCTTCCCTTTGCTATATTTGGAGTAGGGGTGGAGTAGCTGGATGGAACAGCTGAAGGAAGACCAACAGAAAGACAGCACAGCCGCTGTTGGAACGTACTGAATTCCTCCAGTCAGGACTCTTCCATATTGCTCACACAGGCCACCACAGTAATCCGGAGAGATCTCCTAGGGACTGGTAGCCTTGCTGCTATGTTTAGAATATAAAGCATCCTCTAAGATAGGCTTGAAAACTGAAATTCTAAAGTACCAAACCCTCAGCCATTTCTGTACACCAACCCAGCATTCCACCTGATGCTATTTCTCCTTTTACCACAACTGGCATATGCAAATTTGGGTAAAATAATTCCTGTTATTTTTTGAGAATAAGCACTCCTTGTAGAAAATTCATAAAAATATGGGAATTATAAGGAAAAATTTAAGTTGACTTGTATTCTTATCATCTTAGTATTAAGTGTGAGCATGATATACCTCCTAGAATATTTTGTGCAAAATCATATGTATCTTGGTAAAATCCATATCTTGTATAGATACCTTATCTTTGGGTTTTTTTTCATTTAACATTGTATTGTCAACATGTCCCCATGTCATTAATTCTACTATGGAAACAAGATTAGTAAGTGGATGCACTTTCACTTTAACATAAATGTCCAGCATCATGGCATGTCATTGGATAAGCAATAAAATGGTTGTTCCCACATTGTAGCAAGTAGTAACTCAGTGTGCACGACTGGTCACTGTCTTTGATGAAGAAAACAACCAGATAAGCTCCTGGTATATGTGGTCAAATGTCCTCACAAAGCTTTGCACCAGCTCACTGCAGGTGTAGCCATGCTACATGTAGGTAGTTGTGTTCTTTCTCTTCCACACATCAATTTCCAACATCAGTCCATCAGTCCTCTTCCAAATTCACTGCCAGCCATTCTCATGGTTGAATGGCCATGTTTTGTCTTACATGTTGAGAGTTCTCAGAAGCAGAGTAAAAAGGCTAAGGTCTGTCTGTTTTCTTTTATAGCTATCCTGAAATGGTGACTGGATTCTTCTTCATCTTGATGACTGTGCTGTGGTTTACCCGGGAACCTGGCTTCGTCCCTGGCTGGAATTCCTTCTTTGAAAAGCAAGTGATACTGCTTCCTCCTTAAGCACCATCCCCCTCACAGACTCCTCAGGCCTTAGCCACAGGTGCCCTGCCATGGCTCAGGACTTACAGGCAGACACAAAGCCAGGGAGCGTTTTGCTGCCTGGAGAAATTGGTTCTTCCTTGTGAAGCAGCCACGTGGAGTTGGGAAGCGATCATGGTGTCTGGAGTCCCAGTCTGGGGTTGGGCTGTTACTTCCAGTTAGTGACCTTAGTTTTCTTACATAAGCTCTTGCAACCCCAGCTACCTCCGAGGGTGCTGTATTCTGAGAATGAAAGGAGAAAGCATCTAGAATAAAGTACAAACTGGAAGAGACTAGAGCCCTGGAGGGGTGCGGGATTCAGGAGAGGTATACAGAGGCTCCCATGTCACTCCTGCCTGTCCCCCAGTGGACCGGGGCCACCAGTACAAGCCATAAGCCTTCCCACCACCAGCGTCTCATTTGAGGAGGGATGCATGGTGTGGATGTCTCAGGGATAGAGGACTCATCCTTTTCTTCTCTCCTTTATCTAAACAGCTCCTAATCACTCCTTCGAGGACTCGCCCCCCCAACCACTGGGGTGCCTGGCTTCACACTTACACATCTACCTTAGCCAGGCTCTGCCTCCGTCTGTTACCCATTGCCTATGAAGTCATGGTAGGATAGCATGGCAGAAAGTAGCAAGAGGACAGGTGGCTGTCACCTCTGAGCAGGTCCTCAAAGAAGCATTGTGTTCAGACAACTTCTCTGAGGACTCCTGACCCTCCTCCTCCGTGTCTGTCCCCTTCCTAGGAAAGGCTACCGCACAGATGCTACGGTCTCCATCTTCCTTGGCTTCCTCCTCTTCCTCATTCCAGCCAAGAAGCCCTGCTTTGGAAAAAAGAATGAAGGTGAGAGGAGTTTCAAGGGATGAAGTTGGGGTGGTTCTAGCCAAGATTCCCAAGTCAAAATTGCCAAAGGAGGCTTACTGTAGCCCATCCAATCCCCCCTAAAATAACCATCTCTAAGATTCTCCAATTTACCCCTCAGCATCCTAGCTATACAAATCATGTCCCATTGATTGAGGCTTATCTGTCTCTCTGTGTCTCTCTACCTATGATCCAGGAGTAAGCCAGGAGTCCTCCCTGAAGATCGAGCCCATCATCACATGGAAGGACTTCCAGAAAACCATGCCTTGGGAGATTGTCATTCTGGTGGGAGGAGGTTATGCTCTGGCGTCTGGAAGCAAGGTAACCCTTTAACCCTGTTCTTATGGAGCAAATAATTGGTCCCTATATTTTACCTAAGGAGTCATCACTGTCTATAGAGGGAAGGCTCAAAGCAGCTATGTGAGAGGTGGATGGTACCAGATCACTGGGTAGGGCCATAATAGAGCATGGTAGATGTCCTGTCCCTGACCTTCTCAGTGTCCCAGAGAAGAGACTTACAGATCATGTCTGCCATGGGTCACTGTGTGCAGGCATTCACGTTTTTCTTACTGGTCCAAGTTTCCTACCTTTTGTAGCCATCTCCCCGGCATCTGACTGCCATAAGCTAAGGATGAGGCTATAACTGCCCAGAGATGCCTCATGGGTTAATAGAGTGGATTGTCTCTCCACC
Source organism: Dipodomys spectabilis (assembly GCF_019054845.1). Taxonomy (NCBI): domain Eukaryota; kingdom Metazoa; phylum Chordata; class Mammalia; order Rodentia; family Heteromyidae; genus Dipodomys; species Dipodomys spectabilis. The sequence goes on along the minus strand of NW_024871196.1, from coordinate 922,879 downwards.
TATCTATATATAAATTGAGTCTCTTCAGAAAATCTTTGCGGAACCTGATTTCAAGTTTGATGTCTTGCTGGGGGGGGGGGGGGGGCGTTGCAATCTTTCCAGTGGAACTGATAGGAAGTCATGGAAGCTCCTAAAGTATTAGCCCTTGTTGAAACAGAAAACAATGCTACAAATGAATCTTCTTCAGATTCAGACTTACTTCTCTCCATTTGCCTCACCTGCACGTACTGACTGACACATTCTAATCTTGGTTTCTTTGGTGGTACTGCTTTGAACTCAGGACCTCACACTGATTAGGCAGGTGCTCTACCACTTGAGCCATGCCCCCAGCCCTAAACTTAATTTGCTTTTTACTGACAATGCCTTGTGGGCCTAAATGCTCTACAAAAATTATTGATAAGCAGGTTATCAGAGAAGCCTACATGGGAAAGGACCTCAGAGGACCTGAGCCCGTCTCCCGCCCCATGTGACATTCTCCCAGCACACCGGGCTGGGCACCGGCACGATGCGGCTCTCACTGTGGGCTCACAGTTGTTCCTTGCTTTCAGCCCACTCCTTTTTCTACTCTCTGTGTGCTATTTCTGTTGGTTCTGGCCCTGTTCCCTGGAACCTCCTCCTAATTATTGAAATAATATACCAGGAGTGGGATGTTTTTCCCCCCAACTAAAACTTCCTAGCTCCTTTAACCATTTTCATAGAAGGTTACCACCTTGATTTCTCCCCTCAAGACTCACTCACTCCAGTTTGCCTTGGCCTCATTCAAATGTGGCCAGTTTACTGTAAAATGGGCTTGTTACCCAGCCTGCCTCTCACTCTGATGTAAGAACCAGCCTGTCATTTATAGAAGCTTTTATAAGGCTTCTTTTGCCCTTGCGTCAGCATTTATATTGAAACTGCCATCAGCTACAACCTCCACTCCTCTCGGAGCCACTATTATGCCTCAATTCTCTCATTCCATCCTGTATGTATACACTCAATATTTCTAACTCCAAGTACAGGCTATTATACTTATCTCCATGGAACTGAATTTGGATCTGCATCCAGCCAGAAAAGACCTGTGCTTTTTTAATTTATTTTTATTTTTGGGGGGGTCCAGTTGTGGGGCCTGAACTCTGGGCCTGGGCGCTGTCCCTCAGCTCTTCAGCTCAAGGCTAGCGCTCTACCACTTGAGCCACAACGCCACTTCTGACATTTTTCTTTTTGCTTATGTGGTGCTGAGGAATCGAACCCAGGGCCTCAGGCATGCAAAGCAAGCGCTCTACCACTGAGCTACCTTCCCAGCCCTCTGTGCTCTTTAAAAATCAAAATAGTGCATGTAGTATAGAAAGTAATTTCTCTATTTAAAAAATCTATTTACTCTACTGATTTTAATACTAGAACAGTCAGGTACACACTGAGTTTGAAATGATTCAAGTCTTGATACAAGTGAGGAAAATCCAAAATGAAATGTTTTTATATCATTCATTTTAAAAATGTAAGTTTGTGGCATATTTTTTCTAACTTGGAAGTCTAATGTATTGACTTGCTTCAAATTTTAGTGTGAAAGAGTTCTGCTGGAAAAAATAGTTGGCAGCAAATTATTTCCCTTTACTTATGAGGACTATCTGGAGAATGTAGAAAATAAAACTCCAGGTTTTTTTGTTTTTTTTTTCATAAAATGTACTATTTCCACTCAGTTAACCATCCTTCTTACCTCCCCTGCCTTTGTCTGGTTAGATTTAATGGGTTATAGGAAAGAACAATTATGGAGCTCTTTTAGGCTGCATGGTACTGTATCAACAAACTATAGTCTCCACAAACTGGGTCCTCCAAAGGAGCCATAGCTACAGCAGAGAGAATTCTGAAGGCCTTCAGTTATCAGTTGTCTGTGAGCTTGTGGTGCATTGTTAAAGATTACTTCAGAGATCAAATGAGCTTTTGATCAATTTGGGAAACAGGAGAACATGTGGCCTGACGACAGTGTGAAGGCTGGTTCATAGTAAAGCACAAATAGTATGATTTTTAGCTTGAAGAGTTATAAAATGTCTTACATTTTGTTCCATGGGTTTTTTTTTTGGGGGGGGGGGTTGTTTGTTTGTTTGTTTCTTGTGGGGCTTGAACTCTGGGCCTGGGTGCTGTCCCTCAGCTCTTCAGCTCAAACCTAGCACTCTACCTCTTGAGCCACAGCACCAATTCTGGTTTCCTGACAGGGCTGGTTTTGAACCGTTATCCTCAGATCTCAGCCTCCTGAGTAGCTAGGATTACAGGTGTGAGCCACCAGCGCCCAGCTTGTTCCGTGTTTTATTTTTATTTTTTTTAATTTTTTGGGGGGTCCGGTCGTGGGGCCTGAACTCTGGGCCTGGGCACTGTTCCTCAGCTCTTCAGCTCAAGGCTAGCGCTCTACCACTTGAGCCACAGCGCCACTTCCGGCTTTTTTCTTTTTGCTTATGTGGTGCTGAGGAATCGAACCCAGGGCCTCATGCATACAAGGCAAGCGCTCGACCACTGAGCCACCTTCCCAGCCCCTTGTTCCATGTTTTAAAAGGATTAATTATTTCTTATTCTTTAAATTGCACAGGTACAAAAGCATTTTGCATATATGATAGATGTCACAATGTACAGAGTGTTAAGTTTATCCATTCTTCTGTTACTTATAGCACAAATCATTTCTAAGAATACATCTAAAGCATCCCCCCTCCCCTAGATCATGACCAGTAAGTGCTAGGGCCTATTTAGACAATTATAGCCCAGTCAGGCTGAAGATGTACAGACTGGATGACCCCTTGTGGTCCCTTCCAGCCAGTAGTCTTGACCCTCAACAGTCCTAGCCAGGTACAAGTGGATTATAGTTGTAAGCTTAGCTATTCAGGAAGCTGAGATCTGAGGATTGCAGTTAGAAGCCAGGCTGGGCAGTAAAGTCCGTGAGACTCATCTCCAGTTAACTACCAAAAAGCCAGAAGTGGAACTGTGGTTCAAGTGGTGGAGCACTAACCTTGAGTAAAAAAGCATAAAGATCATGCCTAAGCCCTGAGTTTAAGTCCCAGGACAGGTGCGTGCGCGTGCACACGCGCACACACACACACAGATCTAAAACTCCTTTCACTTACTGTTAACACCTCTTCCTGCAGAGCTCTGGCCTCTCCACCTGGATTGGGCACCAGATGCTGTCCCTGAGCAGCCTCCCGCCATGGGCTGTCACTCTGCTGGCATGCGTCCTGGTGTCCATTGTCACAGAGTTTGTCAGCAACCCAGCCACCATCACTATCTTCCTGCCCATCCTGTGCAGCCTGGTGAGTAGAGCAGTACTCTGGGACATCAAGAATGGGTGTGCCTAGGGGCCTCGGCAGGAGTTTCTATGGCTGGACCTCTCCTCGGCTCACTGATCATAGCCTTCAGTACTTGGTATTCAAATCATAGCTTGAACAATGAATAAACTATAGCAATTAAAATTAAAAAGATAAGGTAATAGATTATAGGAAGAGTTCCATTTGGCTGCCCCAAATTGAAACAAAAGGACCGACACTATAACATTAAAACCCTAGAATTTCATTCCCCCACAATTATCATTAACCTTTCTATCCTGAGATAAAAGTTACCAGTGGGTCCTGAGACCCCTTACCTCCAATCAACCAGCAAAAAAAGAAAAAAAAGAAAAAGTGTAGGTGTGGCTTAAGTGGTAGCCTTGAGCAAAAAAGCCAAGTGAGAGTGTGAAGCCTTGATTGAATTCAAGTCCCAGTACCTGTGTACGTGCATGTATGCATGCATGCACATGCATGCGCACGCATATGCATGCGCACGCATGAGTGCATGTGCACACGCGCACACACACACACACACATACACACACACACACACGTACGTGCAGATAGAGTGGGGCCAGGAGGTAAACACAGAAAATGGAGACAAAGCACACACAGTGGCAAATCTTAGGGCCACAACTCTGAGGATTGTCACATCTACCCAATTCCACTGTCATCAGGGAGGTCCTAAGAATTAGGAAGGATAACAGCTTCATTCCAGGGCCTCAGATCAATTTGTTGGGGATGGAACAGGAGAGGGAAGCAGACTATAGGCGAGTGAAGCAGTCCCTAAGGTGATATGCTGGGCCCAGCGCTGCACCTGTCCCTCTCTGGGAGATGGAACCTAGAAATAGGGCCCCTCTCCATCTCTAGCAAGAACACCTCCTTCTTGCTCCCCAATCCCTTGCTCCCTGCAGCCATTCTCTGCACAGTGCTGTCTCCAACAGCCTGTCAGCTTACGTGTGTGAACTGAGGAATACACTTAGTTAAAAACATGGCAAGACTGAGAGCAGGATCACAAGTTCAAATCACAAATGAGACATCAGTTCTGAACCTCAAGGATGAGGGACTCCTGCTTCAATCTAAGCAGCTCATTCAGTGTCTTTTTGTTTCTCAGCTAAGTAGTAAACCCCAAAAACCACTTCCAGTACAATAGTCACCCCCCCAAAAAAAAAATAAAGCATCCATTCTAGAAAGAGCCTCAAAGTTCCAGCCAACTGAGTGATCAAGCACACTGCACATGCTGCGACAGGGTGAGGAGGGCGGGGAACAGAAGTAGTGCCACACGGGGGCCAGCTAAGGTTTAACCAGTCACCGGAGCCACAACTGAGAGAAAATTTGTGCACAAGATGGGCCAGCCTCATCTCAGTCAACGTCCCTGTGAATTTTCTCTTCTAGTCTGAAACGCTGCACATTAACCCACTCTACACCCTGATCCCAGTCACCATGTGCATCTCCTTTGCAGTGATGCTGCCTGTGGGCAACCCCCCTAACGCCATTGTCTTCAGCTACGGCCACTGTCAGATCAAAGATATGGTGAGTTCTGAGAACCCTTTTCTGCCAGGCCCTGCTCTGGATGGGTAGGGCTGGCCGGCTGCACAGCCCGCTAGTTGTTTTTTTTTAATGTTATTGTTACTATAAAGGAATATACAGTGGAGTTACAGTTACATAAGTCAGGTAACAAGTACATTTCTTTTGGGCGATATCATCCCTTCCTTCACTGTCTCCTAGATTTTTTCCTCCCGTCCCTTTCACTAAGTTATATGGTTCATTTTCAACACAGTGTCTAGTGAGTATCACTGCTGCATTTGTTCACCCATGGCCCCTCCATTTCTGTGTCCCCCTTACATCTCCAAGGACAGATAAATGAACAAACAAGACAGGAAGAAAAGAAAATAAGCCAGGTGCTGGCGGCTCATGTCTATAATCTTAGCTACTCAGGAGGTTGACATCTGAGGATCATGGTTTGAACACAGCCCGGTCAGGAAAGGCTCCAATTAAACACCTGAAAACCAGAAGTGGAGCTGTGGCTCAAGCAGTAGAGCACTAGCCCAAAAGCTCAGGGACAGTACCCAGGCCCTGAGTTCAACTGGGAAAAATAAAACACCCACAGAAACCAAAAAAATCACCAACAACAAAGGAAAAAAAAAAACCAACCTCATTTCTCCTAAAGTTTTTTTTATGTTGTAGCAGGACCGCTGTCTGCCAGCACTCCATCTAGTATGGTAGGAAGAGTGGCCCCTGTAAAAAATTAAGACTTCTTGAGTGGTCCATACATTCCAAGAAGAGCCATAATGTGCCCCCACTGACCCTTAATCTGGAAGGAGGCTGGGACACAGATAGAGAGCTGGAAGGGGCACAAGCGGTGGTCCAGTTCCAGTGGACCATGTGCTTGCACTCCCCTGCCTGGACAGTCACACGGTATCTTCACAAATGGTGAGGAACGAGGACCCCGAGGGAAAGGAATCGTGTGAGAACAGGATCCTTCTGATATTCAGATCCTTTCCACCATCCAAACTGCTCACCCACATCCATCCACGTCACCTGTGCGACTCAGGGACGGGAGGGCCCAGCTCCCTCTTAAGGAACAACCTCACATGGCGGGTCTGCTCACACTGAGCTGTGCCTGCCTCTACTTCCCCTGCTGAGGGCTGTGACCTCTCACCCCTCACACTGGAATGTAGTGTGACAGGACAGAGTACTCATGGAAGGCACTAGGTGATAAGATGTGAGCCAGCCAGTCCTGGGCTCTATTCTTAACTTGGACACTTAATTCAAAGCTTCAGTTTCACCATCTGCCAACTAGATACTCCCTGTGGTCCCTTTCAGTCCTACAAAGACCTTAACTTGACTCCTGAGAATCTGCCACTTCCACCTGCTGGGAGCCACAGGCTATTCTCAATGCCAAAAGACCCAGGGTGACTGAGAAGTAAGGACCCCAGCTGGAGAGGGGAACCATTTTCTGAACTTAATGCTAGCTGGAGAGCAGGTCTGTTTGGGCTACATGCTGTATGCCTGGCAGGACCCACTGGTATGTGCATTTTTCCATCTGGCCCTTGCTCTGCTAGCCCACGTCAACGCCCTGGAGAGTGCAATGGGTCAGAGTTACAGAGACACACTACCCACTGCCTCACTCGGCTAGCAAGCCTGTCATCATCCCAGGGATGATCGTCCCTAGGTGACCCCAGCTAGGAATTGCTCCTTCGGAGCCAAGGGGAGAGAAGAGAGGTCACAATGACAAGGCTTCACATAAATACAGCCCCTTCTACAAGTTCCTCGTGTGCAAGAGCATGTAGAGGCTCTGAGAAATTCTACCTTAGAGATCTGTTGAACTCTAACATACTTCCCTATCATTTCATTGCACCAATTAACTCTTTAACATCCCACAGATTGGTGGTCCAAGGAACTTGAGAATTCTAGACTTCCTATTTCCAAGGAAATGCTTTAGGCCAAAGTGGAGATGATTCTAATTGCTCTTAGTCCTGGCCCCTTCCTGACCTTCCACAGTCCTGTACCACCCCCACAAGGCAACATTACAACCACCCAGGCAGTAACTGGAACAAGTCAGAGCCATGTAAGTAGAGCAAGGTCTAGACTGAGCCCCATGCTTCTGTCTGGCCAGGAGTGACCAGGGTTTTGTGGCTTGTATCCTGCAGGTGAAAGCTGGCTTGGGAGTCAATGTCATTGGCCTGGTCATCGTGATGGTGGCTATCAACACCTGGGGCGTTAGTCTCTTCCACCTGGACACTTTCCCAGCCTGGGCTAAGGTCAGCAACATTACCGATCAAGCCTAACACAAGTGGACAAACAACCCTGACTAGGGGAGCACTGTCAGCAGAGCCGAGGCACAGGCAAAGAAAATCACCACAAGCACAAAGCCCATACTCACTTCTCTGTCCTAAGACTCCACTTCCAGCCACTTTGATGAAACTCTGGGGTCCTCCCTCCAACCACCAGGCACGTTTGGTGGTTAGTGTCTTCTTACCCACCTGCTTGCCTTCGTTAACACCAGCATTCAAGAAAAGTTAAAAACTGTGACTTCTTTGTGTCTCCTCCAGCCAGTTAACCCTTTTGGGAGATAGGGAAAAAAAGACAACCTGTCTTGGCTGTCTCTGAAGCTCGCCTCACCAGGTGACCAGCCTCACTGAGCTTCCTTATTTGTAATACCTTCCTGGGAGTTGAAGGAGATTCCGAATCCATTTCCACCTGTGCAGCTAGTAGTGACAGTTCTCTTAGGGGAAAATCCTACCCAGAACCTGAGCCATTGCAAGTGTTTTCACCCTCTGAGTCAGTCATTACTTTGAATTCCATCTGAAATCTCTCTCTTCAATAGCTCCTCTTTCCCTTGGCACCAAACTCTAGTAAAGAAATAGTGTTACCCTTCTGGAAGAAGATGGGGTGTTTTTGTTATAGGAAAAGGAAGTAGGTAAAAGGGATAGCATCTCTCTCTCTCCATCTGTTACTGACTAGAAGTGTCTCTGCCTTGGCATGGAGGGAGGGAGGGAAACTCCCATTTTACTAGGGAGATGAAAACTACAATCAAGACCACAGCCCTATTATTGATGTGACACTCACTGGCTTGCTTTTCAATTTAATGAATAGTTTGTTCCTCAGAAGACAGAGTACTAAGTAGTTGCCCCCCAAATCCAACATATTGGTCAGTTCCCATGTCAGTGAGCCCCTTGAGGGGAGGAAGATGTGTGTGCCTCTTGAATTCTCAACAATGCCAGTCAACTCTAAGTGCTCAATAAATGCTCCTGATGAGAACCAGTCTCCTTCCTCCTGAGAACCACCCCATTTTCTCCATGGGATGACCTTGCCACGTGGCTGAGTAGCGCTGTGTCTCCACTGCATACACAGGGTTTGAAAAATCAGTCATTGTTTTAATTGATTTTAAGTTACTATTCATGGCAAGTATAGTTTCCCTCACAATAATTTATTGGCAAAACTACCCCTTTAGTTTATCACGAGTCTGGGCTGTAACCTTCATTCTGTTCATGCTCCTACCACAGAATGTGACTGACTAGGTCTAAGTGGGAATGATTGCTTCTGGCCTGTCAAGTAGCTGAACCAGTATCGGATTCATTCTAATAATAAAGACCTCATAAGCACAAGTGAATTGCCAATATTAGGTGCACTACAGCACACCAAATATGAGCACCCTACAGATCCAGCCAGCATCCCTCCCACCAATTTTCTTTAAAATATTCTAGTCAAGGGGTTAAGCCTATTGTTAGAGCAATCACATTTTTGAGCCATTATAGAACCCAAACAAAACACAAATAGTAAGATTCTGGGAGTATATTACAAGTTCACCTAGAATTAAGTGATTTTAGAATTGGTCAGTGTGCAACTAGTTGAGACAGTCAACTCCACAGTGCCAACTCTATGCAGCTCTCTGCTGCCAGGGGCTCAGCGCGCTCAACAGCCAACTTAGAAAGTGCGTCTACTGCAGCCTGACATGCTAGCAGAAAGGACAGCATTGTTTCCAAACCTTGTTTCAGACCAAGCCAGACTGCCCACTGCTATGACAGGGACTGGCAGATGTGATTAATAATTCCTTCTAACTGAAAACCATTCACTGTCAGATAATAACTTGCAGCCCTATTTGTCTTTTAAAGTATCACTTGATTTTCTAATATATATTTTTTATTGTAAAGATACTGTACAGTTACATGAGTAAGGTAATGAGTACATTTCCTATCGAGCATTGTTTACCCCCTCCTTTGTTTTTCCCCTATCATCCCATCCCTTCCCCACCTTCCCAACTCCTCTCCCCCCACTAAAATATCACTTGATTTTTATCATCTAATATCACACTATATGGATGACAAAAACTGGCTATGATCATCTTATCCCAGCTCATTTTCCAGATGCTGAAACTAAGAGCCAGATACTGTTTGCACCTTATTCTCAATTATGTATCAAATGTGCCTTTGAAATTCCTTTTAAGTCCTTGTGAAGTACACAATGTGCAGTATTTTACACTAGCATTTGCATGTCACAAAGGCATACACTGCATCACAATTTCATTCTCATTGTTTTGTGGGCCTTGTGCTTGTAATACAGGTGTTCTACCACTTGAGCTACTCCTCTAGCCTTGGAAGTAGGCTCTTAGTTTACGTCCTGGCCAGTATGGGCTATAATCCTTCTGCTCGTGCTTCTCTGAGGAGAAGGGATGAGCGGCATACAACACTGCACCCTGCTACCATTCTTCCCTGAGCTGGGATAAGGGGCACAGGCCACTGCACCCAGGCACTGGTTAGGATGATCTCAAAAATCTTATGAGTGATCTGACTTCAAGCTAGGATCCCTACCTCATCTCCACCTCCCAAGTAGCTAGGATTACAGGTTTGAGCCACCAGCACGTTTATTAAAAAAAAAAAAAAAAAAAGGCTACTATGCTCCAATGTCAAAAAAAAAAAAAAAATCCATGTTTTTAGCCAAACACCAAATGAAGTAAGCTGGCCCAGGAAAAACTGGGGAGTGGTGGGGGAAATGTCTATACTGAACAAACTTTTTTTCCCTTATTATCATTTAAATAGAATTTACAATTATACTAAGTGTTATAAAGTGTAGGATTGTATAGGTTATGTGTAAATACTGCACCATTGTATATAAGGATCTTGAACATCAGAGGATTTGGGTGTCTGCAGGGATGCAGAGCCAATTCCATGTAGACACCAGAGAGAATATATTTGGCTTTGATTGCATTTTGCAAACACCGCAAAAATAGCTCTAAGAACTTGTATCATTTAGCACTGCAAGATGCTTGGATCCTTAGACCACAAAGGGAACCAAGACCACTTGAGTATACTAGCTAATTTTTGGGCTCCTCTCACTGGGTGAACATTCAACACAATTGTCCTAGCTCTTTACACAGCACCTTTTTAATCCCATGCCTGTACAACTGCAGGACATCTTCCACCCAGTCCGGCCACGAGGATAGTGATCCCAGCAGCCCAGAAACAACGTTTTACAACACCCCACCCTGGGCTCTTTCCACAAAATCTTTCTCTTTTCAGTTCTTCACTGCCTAATCCTTTGCAGAACATGTCATCTGTTAGGACTGAGTTGTTGGTGCTGCAACCAGACCTAGGAAAGGTGTACGTACAATTGAACACTGGAAATTTTCAACCAGACCTAGGAAAGGTGTACAATGAACAGTGGAAATTCTCAACCAGACCTAGGAAAAGTGTACAATGAACTGTGGAAATTCTCAACCAGACCTAGGAAAGGTATACATTGAACACAAAATTCTCAACCAGACCTAGGAAAGATTTACACTGAACACTGGAAATTCTCAACCAGACCAAGGAAAGGTGTACACTGAACACTGGAAATTCTATCACTATCTCCTTTTTAAGACCAGGCAAGGTTTCAGAGTATTTTCCCTTTACCACTCTGCTCCTTTCCACAAGGGAAGGCCCTAATAGCAAGGGGGAAAAAAAGAACCCTTCATATGTGTAGGAATGAAAATACTACGTGCAAAACTCAAGACAGGAAGTTTAAGAAAGGCCTCATTCACTCCCATACAGTATGTAGTGTTCCTTCAGGAAATTTACCTCAGAGAAAGTATTAAAATGTGGGAGACCTCAGCAGAAAAACAAACACCAGCACAGTAACCAGGGAAGGAACTGCTTAGCAGAAATGAAAGCATTACACATGAGAACATGTGCTCTATGAATAAGTACATACAGATTTTTCTCTGTAGTTACACAAATGAAAAATAAGTTAAAAGTTTCTTTTGATCAGAAGCAAATTCTCTAAAACGTCAAGCAGAAGAAAACTCTGAAAATTCCATCCCTTTTCATAACTATAATTAGTTATTCCTCTTTGATTTTGTTTGTTTGTGAGGGTTACAGTTTAAGGGTAAGCTGTTCAAGTTTAATCTATTTTTTTGTTGCCAGCATGAATCCTGGAGTTTTCTATTTCACACATCAATTCACCTGCAGTACAATTTTGAGCCTCCCTTCATGGTCTAGTGTGGCAAAAGTTTTCTTAAATCACATCAACAGGAATTTTCACATATTCCTTAAAGGGGGGGATGAGGGGAGTCAAAGGTTTATCATTTCCTTGATTTGTGCATCAAAGGTTCCAACAGAACACCAAGAGAAAGCAACTCAGAACAATAGCAATCACAACCCCACACACATTATCAACACCCTAAAATAAACCCACATGATTCTGGGTTCCTCCAACTAAATTTTCAGAACACCTTGTCTAAGGACTCTGAGCATTTTTTCACAGCATACTAGTTTATGTAGTGAAACCAAACCTACGAACTGACTCGCTGATGGCTCCTCCTTGAAGAAATGGTTCTATTAGCAAGGACAGTTAAGTGTCACTGCTGAGGGGAATATTCAAGTCCACATGAGCTTTGATTATGAGCTACGATATAAAGACATAATCACCACTGCCTCCATATAACAAATAATACTGTCATGGCTGGTGGCAAGGACTCCTCTTTGGAAATAGCTCTCAGTAAGCATCTAGCATTTTGAACATCGTAAGGGTGATAAAAATAATAATAATAATTTAAAAAAAACAAAAAACTTTATATTCTGAGGCTTAAACATTCAAAGATCAAATCTTGAGAGCCATATGCTATAATGGAGGTGGATGCTATAAATTTTCATCGATATCTAAGTGACAATGGCACAACCATGTTTAATATGTGGTTCGTGAAGTAGTTCCAAAAATGACTCCAGAAACACAAAAGCATCCAGGCCCAAAAACAGCTTATTTCAACTAATATCTACAATTTATTGGAAAATCTGCAAAGTACAGTGTAACATGTCACATACGCTATACCTCAATCACGCCTCATAAAAAACCCTATGAGGTAGGTATTACATCTTACAGATAATGCAAGCTTCATAAATAGCCCATTTGCCCACTTCCCACAGCTAGGGAAAAGTTAAACTATAATTTTATCTTAATCCGTCTCGCGGGGGCGGGGGGTGGGGGGGGTGATGACCTTTTCTCCATGTTTTTTGGGTGGTACCAAGGCTTGAATTCAAGGCCTCACACTCGCTAGGCAGGCACTCTGCCACTTGAGCCATGTCCCCAGCTCCCCCCAGCTTCTCTTTTTTTTTTTGGGTTCAGTCGTGGGGCCTGAATTCTGGGCCTGGGCACTATCCCTCAGCTCTTTAGTTCAAGGCTAGCGCTCTACCACTAGAGCCACAGTGCTACTTCCGGCTTTTTTCTTTTTGCTTATGTGGTGCTGAGGAATTGAACCCAGGGCCTCAGGCATGCAAGGCAAGCGCTCTACCACTGAGCCACCTTCCCAGCCCATTCCCCCCAGCTTTTCAAAAAGAAACAAAACCACTTATTTTAGGGTTCGTACTAGATCAGGACCATCACTGACTGAATAGTGATTCTGAACAATTGTTTCCTTTTGTTGATTCTGCTAAAATGTCTTCGGAAGGGCATTACTGGTGAAGCTGCCCAATAAGCCCTCTGAAACAAAATGCAATATTGGCATAAATTATACTTTTAGGACTTTACCTTACAGCTATTTCCTACATACATATGTAATAACAGCAAATTCACTGTTTATCACTCTATTAGCAAAACAACTTAAGCACTGGATCTGAGATGTAGCTCAAGTGGTAGAGTACTCATTTTGAATGGAAAAAGCCAAGTAAGAGTGAGAGGCCATTGAATTCAAGTACCAGTGTGCTCACATGTGTATACACACAAACTACACACTTACCAGCAGCAGATTCAATTATGGTATACCCATTCAACTAATATGGAATGATATGGAATGATCTCCATTAAGAAATTTAAAAAAAAAAGCTATGCATAGTGGCTCACATCTGTAATCCTAGCTACTCAGGAGGCTGAGATCTGAGGACTGTGGTTCCAAGCCAGTTGGGCAGGAAAGTCCATGAGACTCTTATCTCCAATAAACTACTGAGAAAAAACTGGAAGTGGTGGTGTGGCTCAAGCCTTGAGCACAAAGAGGCTCAGGGACAGCACCAGGTCCAGAGTTCAAGCCCCAGGACTGGCAAAAAAAATCAAGACCATACCATTTAATGAGAGAAAGAGAGAAGGAGAGAGAAAAATGCAGCAATATGTTTAAGCAGACTCTTCAAAGGTACAGAGTAACTGCTTAAGACAGTTTTGAGCCCACAGTTCAAGACCAACCTGAGACTCCATCTCCCCACCCCTTACTACAAATAGTTATTTCTGATTATAGAAACAAAGTATCAACTATGGAGCTGTAGATTTTAGTATGAACTTGAACCACACTTTCCTTAGGAGAATCACTATGAAGTTATAATGTAAATACATTTTTAATGTGAAAAGTTGTTAACACTTCCTTTACCAAGAACTTCTCATTTATCCATCACGTAACATCAAAAGCATCTGCAGTCTCAAGAACAATTCTTCAGAACAAATTTATCATGAAAGAAATAAATGTATACTAAATAAACTGTGAATTCTACTGAGACAAAAGGAACTGTTTTGCATTTTCTGAAAATTCCCAATTTTGACAGGACTCTCAAAATATAATTTCTCAGCAAATAACTAATTGATTTATGGGTTAAATTATCAACTGTGGAACTGACTGACAAAAGTATAAAATAAATGGATACTTAACCATAAACTGGCTTCTATACATTAATTTTAATTACTTTGAGGCAACAAAATTTAGTAACAAGTGTTTAACAAGCACCCATCATAATTGCTAAACTACAAAATCAGCATTACTTTTATCTGATCACCTATACAAAACTCATCAATTTTTCTTTTGACAAAAGATAGTAGAAACTCCAAACAACAGGGGAGAAACTACGAATTAAAGGTCTTGTTTGCTAATCTAGCACCATAATTCCAGTCTTAGAGCCTCCCAAGGAGACAGAAGGAAGACAGGGGAGAGACAAGGCTGTTGGAAGCAGAGGATTTCTGAACTCGAGGCCCCCTTTCTGCTCTGAGGCAACACCCAGGGTCTAGCAAGGAGGAAACGGCTGAGGGGAGATAAGCACAGAAGCTTTGGGTCAGGAGGTAAAGGAGCTCTCCGGCGTGCTGGGCAGAACCCGTGAATCCAGAATGAGTGCTGGAGTGGAGAGTGCCTCAGGAACTGGGGGGTTTCTTCTTGGCTTCCAAGTCCTTTTTGATCTCTTCAATTTTTTTAGCCAGGTTTGGTATCTTTGAAAAGAAAAAGGATTATTATAATGTTGTATCTACCGCATCAGTATTTTACAGTTTCATAAGTTCTTATTTCCACTGAAGGAGACCTGCTTAATAGTGATTATTTCTTAGCCTCATAAAATTCATCAGTAGGGGGCTGGAGGAGAAAGGAGATGGTGAGGTGGAGTGACTAATAAAACAACAGAAAAAGGATTATAGCTCAATGTTCTGCAATCTACTAGATGGGCAATTTGTTTCTAATACATGTGCTTTCTGAATACAGGAACAAAAGAGAGAGAGAGAGAAAGATGAGAAGCATATGTTAATGTTCCCTCTGAAAGCCAAGCCTGAGATACCTATACTTAACCTCTCTATCTGGTGCTAAGTAAAATTATACGTATAAATAATAAATGCCCCTGCCTAGAACACCAGAATCAAGTGAAGGCTGACAGAGGGAAGTTCTACTACAAATCATTAGTATATTTCCCTTGCTTGTCCTTGTAAAATACGCCACCAATTTTAACTTCCTTGGCTAAGGAATATGACTTCTCACTTCAAAAACTTCCTTCAGTGTAAACACCATAGAGATCTATATCCAAAATTCTCGATTCTACTACTGGCTAAGGGATGAGGTGCTTAAAAGATTATCTACTCTTTTAAATTCTCACTTGTTACATGGCTTTCCACAGAACTCTGGTCTAACGAGACCACCTAAACTGATGGGATTTTGCCCTCTGGTGGTGATATGAGGAAAACATGCTCTGTGAGATTGTTTTTTCAGACTGAAAGGTTTTTTTTTTAAAATAAAATTTGGATTTTTCCCTCAGACCTGTGAACCTCATTTATGCTAGAAGGTATCCTGTACTTCAGTGCTTTCAAAGAAAAGTTACAATACTGCAAAAAAGAAGTAGTTACACAGAATGGAGGGAAATGTGAATATGGCCACTTACATCATAGTTCTGAGCCAGATACATTCCAACCACGTTGCCCAAAGTAAATCCAAGCTGAAAGAATAGAAGAAGAAGAATTATCTGCATACCAAGTCCTGAGCCAGTCTGTGACTAAACCAAAAAACACAGACGATGTCTTCCTAAGGAGTTCAAGATCAGTAAAGAGCCCTAGTGTCCAGTGTAAGATAAGACACAACATGATTCATGTTTTTCTTCTACTAAGTGACCCAGATAAACCCTTCCCAAAAGATTAAAAAACATATAACAAAGAATAAATGGAGGTGATGGACACACTTAGCATAAATCTCCTTGTCCCTTTATAACCCATAAATTCTTGACCATAAGTTCTAAGAATCCAAGTCAAAAGTTCTGATTTTGTTGCTAAATGCTACATTTCCTTTTTTTTTTAACTTTAATTTTTATTTTTTGTGAACATACTGTACAGAGGGGTTACAATTACATGGGCAAGATAATCCTTTTTTTTTGAAGTGGGGGATTATGGATATAATTAACTTCTGTATAACACATAAAAATTATTCAATTTATTCAGTTGAGCCTGAAGCTGGTGATTCACAGCCTCCTACTCAGGAGGCTGAGATCTGAGAATCAAGGGTCAACGCCAGCACAGGCAGCAAAGTCCGTGAGACTTAATTTCCAATTAACTACCAAAAAGCTGGAAGTGGAGTTATGGTTCAAGTGGTAGAGTGCTAACCTTGACAAAAAAAACCTTAGGGACAACACCCAGACCCATGTCCTAGGAGCACATGTGCACAAACACGCAAACACACACACACGTACACACACAATATGTACATATGAATCATAGTTTTTAGAGAATGAGGGGACTCTCATGTTTTGATCTTCTATTTCAAAAGATCAGCTTGATGTCCAGAACAGTCAAGTAACCCCAGCCAGGGTCATTCCCAACAAAGAGCACATCCACAAGCTAAATATATGTAATGACAGAAAAGAATAGGGAACTCTGACTCACCACGGCTAGAGTCTAATGGCAAGATACTTAAGGTCATGGGCTGGGAAGGTGGCTCAGTGGTAGAGCACTTGCCTTGCATGCTCGAGGCCCTGGGTTCGATTCCTCAGCACCACATAAGCAAAAAGAAAAAAGCCGGAAGTGGCGTTGTGGCTCAAGTGGTAGAGCGCTAGCCTTGAGCTGAAGAGCTGAGGGACAGCGCCCAGGCCCAGAGTTCAGGCCCCACGACTGGACCCAAAAAAAAAAAAAAAAAGATACTTAAGGTTTGTGGAGATCAGGGCTCCACATGGATAGACATAATTTTTAGGGAACTATACATGTTTATGCCATTGGATAACTATTTTTCTGAAAAAGCATTGCTTCATGAAAATTTAGAGAACTCTCTATACAAAGAAAGGGCCAAAGCTCCTTATCTTTGAGTACTGAAGATGATAATTCTGTTTTTCCCTAGTAATTAAGAGCCTCCATCTAAAGCCTGATTTCTCACTTAATAAATGCAAATTATCATCGACTTTTAAAAATCATCTTGTTAATTCTGTGTTGCTTGTGTTCAATCTCAATAGAGAGCTTACACTTGAAAAAGTCTGGCACTCAACCCACCATCATTCATGACCACCAGGGAAGTTTATACAGGAAAAGTGACATCTAAACCTTAGAAACAATAACTTGGTCTCAGAAGTTAAGGGAAGGTCTTGAATACATCTAAAACCTCTCTATAGGCAGAGTGAATTTGCTTGTTCTAGGCCAAGACCTAGAAGTCTCTGTAGCTCCTGCAAGCTGGATGCTATCTCCAGGTCTCCTCTATACCCCACTTCCCCAGAACAGTCAGAAAGGAGTGAGCTGCCTTCTTGTCAAGCTTGGCACTGAGCATGCTTATACCACAACTCCTCGTCAGGCATTCTGAGATTTTAGGACTAAGTAGATGCTTCTCACAAACACACTGGAAGCAATGATGAAGTAAAACACTACACGTCTGAGGACAGAGGGATGCCATGAGGAAAGCTGTGTATGTGACAGCTGGTGAAAAGAAGAAGCTGAGCTAGCAAGCCCAGAAGGGGAGCTGGACTGGCCCAGAGCAGTACACAACAGAGCAAAGGCATTTTCCCCACCTACAGAGTAGATGTGGTAAGTGAACCTCCACAACCCACTACCCACAATTCGGAAACCAAAACTCTATCTAAACTATGTTTCATCAGAACTCACTTGGCAAAATCACACCTGACTTGAACTGATATGACTGTGTATGTATGTGTGCCCACACATGTGGTTATTCCCTTTAGAGATAGGATATCGCTATGTAGCCCAGGCTGAGCTTCAACTTGAAATCTTCCTGCATCAGCCTCCAAAGTGCTAGCATTACAGGAATGTGCCACCATATTTAGTTTTTATAGCCTTAACATCCTTGAGTGAAATTAATTTTTTCTTTCCACATAAATAAAAATATTTAGGGCTGGGAAGGTGGCTCAGTGGTAGAGTGTTCTCCTTGCATGCATGAGGCCCTGGGTTCGATTCCTCAGCACCACATAAGCAGAAAAAACTGGAAGTGGTGCTGTGGCTCAAGTGGTAGAGCGCTAGCCTTGAGCTGAAGAGCTGAGGGACAGTGCTCAGGCCCAGAGTTCAGGCCCCATGACCAACCGGAAAAATAAATAAATATAGGATCCTGCCATAGACCCCACTGGAAGATACCCTTAACATCAAAATTTTAATGTACTGATTTTCAAGTGCTATTTAAACACTGTTGCAGTGAAGTATCAAATTATGTATGTTATTATCCTTCTAAAATCTGAAATCTGACTTTCAATATAAATCTAGCCTCCAAATTTTAGACTCTTAATATACTAAAATTAACTCCATACTCAGTTCTCTGAGGGTTCAAAGTAGTACTTAGAGGGCTGGGAAGTTGGCTCAGTGGTAGAGTGCTTGCCTGAGGCCTGGGTTAGATTCCTCAGCACCACATAAGCAGAAAAAAGCCAGAAGTGGCACTGTGTTTCAAGTGGTAGGGCACTAGCCTTAAACTGAAAAGTGGAGGGACAGGGTCCAGGCCCAGAGTTCAGGCCATATGACCCACAAAAAAAAGAAAAAAGTAGTACTTAAGAGTTCATTTACCAGCACAAGTCAGCACCAGCACCAGACCTTGAATGGTACAGACATTCCAAAAACCACAGCCAGGTCATGCATTAAGTGGCAAACCGAATGACATGGAGGCAATTCTTTTAAAAGTTACACCTTAAAGAGATAGACGTATCACAATGTTATTAAAAGTTCTAAATATTCTGAAAAACTGTTAAAATCTAGTAGCAAGAGAACTGGGAACTAAAAGGGGAGCTAGTGCTTGTAATCCCAGCTACTCAGGAGGCTGAGATCTGAGGATCACAGTTCAAAGCCAGTCAGTCCATGAAATTCCTATCTCCAATTAGCCACCAGAAAACCAGAAGTGAAGCTGTGGTTCAAAGTAGTAGGGTGCTAGCCTTGAGCAAAAAGAGCTCAGGGACAGTGCCCAGACCCTGAGTTCAAACTACACAACCAAAAAAAAAGAATTGAGAATTAAAAACAGAGATCAAGGCAAATGGTAATAAAGACATGATGATGACGAAATAGAACAGGCCTGACTACCTACAGTGGGCAGGGCCAGTTGCTGGCAAGCAACCCTGCTGCTAGCAAGCAAAGGAGTTTGGTTCCCATGTAGTAATGATAGGGAGCCACTGCTTACTGGCAGAAAGATAATGAAAGCCCTGTTTTGGGAGTATTTATTTGATATATGTTCTGAGAGAATGCTTCGTAAGTACAGATTAGAAACAGGTCACAACAGTGTGGTGGCCCATAAGACAGCAAGCAAATAAGAATAAACTGTCTCCTTAAATGTCAGTGATGGGCTGGGAATGTGGCCTAGTGGTAGAGTGCTTGCCTAGCATACATGAAAGCCCTGGGTTCAATTCCTCAGTACCACATAAACAGAAAAAGCTGGAAATGGTGTGGTGGCTCAAGTGGGAGAGTGCTAGCCTTGAGCAAAATGAAATTCAGGGACAGTGCCCAGGCCCTGAGTTCAAGCCCCGAGATTGGCCAAAAAAAAAAAAAAGGCCAACGATGATGGATAGAGAATCCAAGAATATTTACATTTATGATTTGCAACAATCCCTTGGTGTTATGACATTCAATGGGGAAAGAATCATCTTCATCTTCAAGAAATGGTGTATCTAATACACAAAAATTAAAATGTATCAAAGCCCCAAATGTTGGTGTTAAAACTATTAAATACCTAGAAGAAATGACTCAGGAGTAAGTCTTCAGTGGTAACACGCCAGTGACAAAAGAAAAAAATGGATGCATAGGCCTGATAAAAGTTTAAAATGTTTACATTTCACTATTAACAGGAAAAAAGTAGACAATTAGGGTAAAATAGTTGCAAATCTGATAAGGTAGTTATACCTAGAATAAAGAAATCTTGCGGGGCTGGGAAGGTGGCTCAGTGGTAGTGCTTGCCTTGCATGCATGAGGCCCTGGGTTCTATTCCTCAGCACCACATAAGCAGTAAAAAGCTGGAAGTGGCACTGTGGCTCAAGTGGTAGAGCACTAGCCTTGAGCTGAAGAGCTGAGGGACAGTGCCCAGGCCCAGAGTTCGGGCCCCATGACTGGCAAAAAAAAAGAAAGAAATCTTGCAACTAAATGATAGATACACCGTACAATTTTAAAAAGTGGGAACATGACTTGAAAAGATTTCTCCAAAGACACAAATGGTCAACTAGCACATGAAAAGATGTTTGGCATCATTAGTCCCTGAGGAAACACAAATTAAAGCGCCGTGCCACTCACTTGATATCTTTAATTAACATACTTTTTAAAAAGAAAACAAATATTGACCCGTGGGAATGTGAAATGGTACAGCTACTGGAGAAAATAGTCTAGCAATTCCTCAAAAACCTAAGCTCACAGTTCCCACATGAACAACTGCTCTTGAGGGTACAGACTCAAGCGAAGTGAAACACATACCCCACAAAAGCTTGAATAGGACTATTCCCAGCAGGAATACTCTTAATAGCCAAAAGGTAGAAACAATTTCAATGTTCTTCCACTACTGAAATTTTATTAGCTAGCCATAAAAAGAATGAAGTGTTGGGCTGGGAAGGTGGCTCAGTGGTAGGGTGCTTACCTTGCATGCATAAGGCTCTGGGTTCGATTCCTCAGCACCAAATAAGCAAAAAGAAAAAAGCCGGAAGTGGCGCTGTGGCTCAAGTGGTAGAGCGCTAGCCTTGAGCTGAAGAGCTGAGGGACAGCACCCAGGCCCAGAGTTCAGGCCCCACGACCGGACCCCCCCCCCCTCAAAAAAAAAAGAATGAAGTGCTGATTCAAGCTATCATATATATGAACCTTGACAACACTGTCAAGGGCAATCAGAAAAGATTACTGATAGGAAATATGCAGAATACACAAGACACAAAAATGAATAAACATCGAGGGTTGGAGAAGGAAAGGAGAAATGAATGCTAAGATGTATAAGGTTTCTTTTTGAGGTGATGAGACATTCGATATACAATTATGAGATAGTGGTGATAGTTGAACAATCTGTGAATACATTAAAAACACTTTAAATCAGTGAATTTATTTCAAAGCCACAAAAATAACTGAAATTTGATAAAATTCTGTTGGTTACCTGGGATGAAATTGTGGAAATCAAAGATAATTTAACAGCTCCCAGACAGAAAAGAGACCAGTCAGATAAATGTTGGCTCTGTGAGTGCTACAAAAAAAATGATCAATTTCCTCTTTTGAATGCATGAACACATATGTAGGTTAAGATCAAAGCCAACTCTAAACAAACACACTCTTCTCAGCATGTGTCCTAGCCCTTCCCCACTCAAAAAGCTGTTGTGTCTATAGATCAGCAAACAAAGCTACAATATTCATCTGGGGATGGTTTCTGACAAAGTCCAGAGTAGCTGACAATAACCCAGAGCATCTGACAAGTCTGAGCTATGACTCACCAAATTACATTTTCAAAAATAACACACCCACACCTAAGTCACTGGCATGAGTATAAGAAATCTAAAAATAAACCCAATTTATTCAGCAAATGTAACTACCACTAACATTCAATAGAACATCCAAAAATGACTTAGGGTTTGAGGTGAGAAAATCTATTCGAAAAAAATAAAAAATACATACTATCTAACAATAAAAACACATGTTATATTTCAACTTTATTCCTCAATTTCAGATTTAGTTAGAAAGCATTCAGACAACCTCTATATTCCAAAAAGCATGAAAAATTCACCATTTTTGAGGTTTATTTTTTAAAATTGAGGTGGAATTCATTTAGCAACTTCTTTAGTAATCAAACCCACATTTTGTACATTAAAATGAAATCTATCAAGGATATAACTACTGCTGCTGCCCCAGAGAAGCACATTTTTAAGAGATAAGCCAAATTTTACATTCAATAATCTTGTATACAGAATAAATGCAGAAAACACTAGAAAAGACTATACTGGGTAGAACTGGTTTTATTCTCAGAGAAGTTGATGGAACTTCTTTAAGTACTTTATGACTGAGGGTGGTGGTGAAAGGCTAACCTAAGATTAAATATGACTGTCCTTCAGAACCCACAGGGGGTTCCAAGATCTCTCCAGACCACCATCTGCAGCTGTTCAAGTCCCCTCTCATATTCTCTCAATCATCTCTAGATTAAGGAGAATACCTAGTACAACGTAAAGAGTCATTCTGCTGTATTAAGAATGACAAAAAAAAAATCTGTACATATTCAATATAGATGCAACCTTTTTTCTCCAAATACTCTCTCAGCCTCCTAAGTAGCTAGGTAGCTTGGATCTGCAGGTGTGGCCTGCTGATATGGAGGGTTGACAGTAAATAAAATCAATCATGTAGTACGAACTTATCAGTCCGTAAATTTAGGCCCTTAGTGGTAGAGACTTAAACATCAACATCCATTAGTTTGACTAAAGAACCTAAAATAATCCTTCCAATTCAAAATCAAAATTCTATAACAGCTAGCTAGTGGAACTGGTCTGAGAGTGGAGCAAGAACCACTGGTTCCCACTGGTGTGGGAACAGAGAAAACTTTTCACAAGGTGAGCAACAAAAACTTAAAGAATAATTACTGCATCCTCATTGCACACAAGCTCACCTCCTGTTTTACCATTGGCTTCTCCATAACCTTATAAAGCAGCTAATACTGCTCAGTTTCATGCTAAGAAAACTGAGGACGGAGTAAGGAACTTGCCCATGTTATAGAGCAGGTAAATATATGTGCCAAGTACATAGCAGGTAAAAGATATGCAAACTGAGGAGAAAAAATAAAAAATTCTATCTGTATTTCAAATTTGAGTAGAAATACATTAGGTGTGGAGTAGGAACTGGGAGGAAGGGGAAAGAGAGAGAATAACTGATCCAGATATGTCAAGTATGAGACAGAGAGGACAAAGGGATTGATACCAAGATACCAAGAAACTAGAACCCTGAGAAAAGGACTCAAGGTAATTTTGGAAGTTGTCAGCAAAGAGGCAAAAGGTGACAGCATGACAAGGAACACACTCCTCAAGGGAGGGTGCAAAGATAAGCGCAAAGTCAACTAGTCTTGAGCAATACACTAACCAAGAGCAAGGAAGCACAGCCAGCAAAAGTCAGGAGAGATTAGAAAGCAGTTCCCCAACTGGTAAGTCCAGATATGATCCCCTCAGCCTCAAGAGGGCAGCGCCTGGGGCAGTCACTGTGTGGAGGGTCACTGGGAACAAGTTTCCCATAAAAAGTAACTGTGACGTGTGGTAACAACAACAACAACCATGGATCCAACTAAAGATGAGGTGCTCTGAATACCAACTGCTGCTGGCTTCAAGAAGTAGAACAAGGGGCTGGGAAGATGGCTCAGTGGAAGAGCACTTGCCTTGCATGCATGAGACCCTGGGTTTGATTCCTCAGCACCACATAAGCAGGAGAAAAAAAAAGCCGGAAGTGGCGCTGTGGCTCAAGTGGTAGAGTGCTAGCCTTGAGCTGAAGAGCTGAGGGACAGTGCCCAGGCCCAGAGTTCAGGCCCACGACTGGATCCCCCCCCAAAAAAGAGGTAGAACAAATGAATGACAACAGTAACAGCAGCATAGGTGATGGGCACAAGTACTCCGAAGTTTCCATACAACTGTTCGTAAATAGAAAATACTCGTGACCACTCTACCACTTCCAAATCTCTCCTAGCCCCACTTCTATAAAGAAACCAATTCAAGAGTTCAGCTGATGCCTTGCAAAAGACAAAGTGAAACCTATCTGGATCTTTTTATTATGTGTTAATATTTTTAAGGGTTTAATGTGTTAATTCCTCTCTAGTTCTCACAACACAATCATGAGGTAGAGCTCATATTTGAAAGTGGAAAATGAAGCATAGAAAATTTAATCTGCCCAAACTTCTGCTGTTCCAGAGTGATCAAGGTAGTGTCTAATTCTGGGGTCTGAATCTCATAAACACTGGGACAGGATGGCCAGTGTTTTATAGAGGAAATAAGTGAAGCAAGAAGAAAGACTTGTCCTAGTTAATCATCAACATGAAAAGTAAGCTATCCATTTCCTTCCAAAACAGGAGGGGAAGGACAGGAGAGAGCATCAGTGTCCACTTAACACCACAACAGCAACTTCCCCTGAATTCGGTGAATTCTGAATTCTCTATCAAAACTCATGTTTATACACAGCAATAGTCCAACATCAAATCAACTTACCCTGCAAAGACACTTCAAAAGTTAATGGCAACTGAATTAATGTCCTCTTGGTTTATCAGGAAAAAGATGTCAAGGGAGAATGAACTGTATCCTCTTACACCTGGGGGTCGGAGACTGCCCTTATTCAAGTGTTTCCAACAGGTAAAAGGCTGTAATTACTCCTAGGTCAACACCTACTTGGAACAGTGGAGAATCTCTGAGGCCAAGAAGTAGCCCTATTTTAGTTGACCAGTTTATGTTAAGGGCCATCTCTTTTGACAAAATGGATTTAAAAACCAATCACCAACTCTCAAGAGGACACTTGGGAAAGTCACTCATTCCCAGAGCACCACGTCTCCACTGACCATGGGCAAGATAAAGAGTATCTGGCTCATTAGAGATGGAAAGTTCTGACTGCACGGAATCTGCTAGAAAAACTCTCACTTGGAAGCTTGGCAAATCTTGGAAGCTTGGCAAATCCCCCAGAAACCTTTACCCTACATAGTTTCCCAAGAAAGCCAGGTTTTATGTCAAGTAGGAAGCCAGGAGACATAATCTGTTTACCTATAACACTCCTTTTTATCCTCCTCTCACCAAAGAAAAGGACTGGGTGGGCGAGGGAGTTTATTTGTATACCAGGGCTGACTTACTCCTCAAAGTCTGAAAACAATTATAGATCTTATGAAGCTTCCTGGACCTCTCAAACCTCATAACGTTTATTGATGGACTTTTAACTTCTCCAAAATGCCAAGCTGCAGGCACTAAGTTAGGGATGGGGTCTGGGGCGGGGGCTGGAAAGGCGCTAGGTCAGGGATGGGGTCTGGGCCCGGGGAGGGGGAGAGGGGGCTGGAAAGGCGCTAGGTCAGGGATGGGGTCTGGGCCCGGGGAGGGGGAGAGGGGGCTGGAAAGGCGCTAGGTCAGGGATGGGGTCTGGGTCCGGGGAGGGGGAGAGGGGGCTGGAAAGGCGCTAGGTCAGGGATGGGGTCTGGGTCCGGGGAGGGGGAGAGGGGGCTGGAAAGGCGCTAGGTCAGGGATGGAGTCTGGGCCCGGGGAGGGGGAGAGGGGGCTGGAAAGGCGCTAGGTCAGGGATGGGTCTGGGTCCGGGGAGGGGGAGAGGGGGCTGGAAAGGCGCTAGGTCAGGGATGGGGTCTGGGCCCGGGGAGGGGGAGAGGGGGCTGGAAGGGCGCTAGGTCAGGGATGGGCCCGAGAGCAGGAGGAGGGCCGATACAAAAGGCACCGGACCTAACCGGGTCCCTCTCCAAACGAGCGTGCAAAAGCAGCCCTGAACTCACGCCAAGCTTCCGGGGCGTGTGCGGCGGGCGCTGGGAGGCGGGAGCGCCCGCGGGCCCGAGGGGCGCGGAGGCAGGACCACGCGGGGCCCGGCCCGGCCCGCGCCGCGCGGCCCCCAGCTTCCCGAGGCGCCCCCGGGCGGCGGCCCCTTCTCCTGCCCCCTCCGCTCCCCGCAGCTCCACTCACCAGGAACTGCAGCATGGTGTCGGCGGGGAAGGCCAGGCGGGCAGGAAGGTGATGCAGCTTCTCCGCGGGTCGCGGCTGGCCTTCCCCGACGCGGGCGGGGCCCGCCGTCCACTTCCGGGTCACGCCCCGCCCCTCCTGGCCCCTCCCGGCCCCGCCCCGCCCGTCTTCCTGTTCCCGGCTGCGTCCCGTCACACCGGCGCCCCCTGGTGGAGCGCCCGAGCGTCGCCGCGTAGGCCCAGGCAGCCAGGTGCCAGGTGCCCTGCGGCCCGGGGGTCTGCATTATTTCACGGGCGCCAACCATGCTGCTGCACAGCCAGGCTCAGGCTCTCCGGCCTTGAAGACAGGAGGCAGGAGGCGGCGGGACCCAGCCAGCGTGAGCAGGGCACCCCCGCTCTGGGGCCGTGGGTTTCCAAAGTCCCAGGAGCCCATTACGCATGCTCGTTGAAGATCGCCGGGTACTTTGTCATCTGCATCGTGAGCTCCAGTACACTCCTCGGCTTTCCAACAAGTCGGAGGGAAAAAAATGAGTTCTATGGCTGTGGACAGAGCGAGGGGAGGGCAGCCCTAGATGCCAGGATCCACAGGGGAGCTGCTTCTGTCAGAAGCTGTCTATCTTTGTTGGGATGTCTGTCCTTGAGCAGAGCTCTCAGAATTCAAGACCTAAAGCCGTGACTTCTTGCACCCCTTGTTGGAAAACATTAGCTAACATCCTGGAAGTCTGACTTCCAACTCTACACACCGAGCTGGACTGTTGTGGGAAGCAAGTGAGGTCCTGTGAAGGAAGAACGTGGACAGTGATCGGACCCTGTTAAAACTGCTGGCCTGCCCGGGGGACACACACATGATAAGTCTACTCTTGTCTGTGACCCTTTCCTTACTGGTCCCAAACAGTAGAAAACCAAATCACAGTAGCTTACTACATTATGAAGCTGCAGTGCACAACCGTGGGAGTACAAAACGTTCGCTCCATTTCTGCTTTTCTACATCTGCTTCATTACATATCATCACATTTCTACTCCCTGCAGAAAAAAAGAAAAAAAGTTGACAAAATTGGGGGGGGAGGGAAGCGCATGAAAGGAGGGATGAGCAAATGCACTGATTGTATTCAGTGTACATTATGTAAAAACTGAAACGTGCAACTAGCAGGGAAGGAGAAAAACGGGAGAACAATGGAAGGAGTGTCATTGATCAAGTTTACGAATTGTAACCCCTTTGTACAACTGCTTAATAATAATGCAAATTAAAAAAAAAACAGAGAAAAGGAGAAAATGATAGAATAAAGCAAGGGGAAAAGGAAGACCGGAAATGGGGAGAGAGAAAAAGAAACAACAGAATAGGAAACAGACAACTGATTGGAATACACCGTACACTGGTAGAAATGTAACACTGAAATACATCACCATAAATAATAGTCTATCATCTCAGATTGGAAAAAAAGTATCAGACTACAAAGAGTAAGCACTACCAAGGAAAAGACTGATAGATCTCACACATTAAAATATACAACATCTACACTATTTTTTTAAAGCTGAAAAGATAACCCAACCGAATGGGAGAAAACATCTACAGAGAAAAGCCAGAAACTAAAGCCTTAATATTGCTAGAGCCAGTGGCTCATGCCTGTAATCCTAGCTACTCAGGAAGCTGAGATCTGAGGATCTCAATTTGAAGCCAGCTGGAGCAGGAAAGTCTGAGACTCTTATTTCCAACAAACCACCAAAAGAAGGAAGTAGAGTTTTGGCTCAAGTGGTAGAGTACTAGCCCTTGGATTGCAAAATAATTTTTGTTTTGCAAAATAATTTTTCTTTTTTTCTTGGTGCCAGTCCTGGGGCTTGAACTCAGGGTCTGAGTACTGTCCTTGAGCTTCTTTTGCTCAAAGCTGGCACTCTACCACTTGAGCCATAGCACTACTTCCAGCTTTTTCTGATTATGTGGTACTAAGGAACTGAACCCATGGCTTCATGCATGCTAGGCAAGCAATCTACCACTGGTGGTTAGAGATAAGAGTCTCACAGACTTTCCTGCCCGGGATGGCTTTGAACTGTGATCTTCAGACCTCAGCCTCCTGAGAGTCTAGGATTACAGGCGGGAGCCACTGGCACCCAGTTCTGAAAATAATTTTTTAAAAGGCTCAGGGACAGCACCTAGACACTGAGTTCAAGCCCTGAGACAATTCATCTCCAAGATTTCTATTTATAGAATGCTAAAGACTAATGCTTATAACTAGTAGGAAATAAATGGATGTCAACATACAACAATGGCCAATCTTTTCTTTTTTTAATAGGATACTTAAAAGCTTTGAAACTTTTATAAGATTAAAAACAAAAAAGCAACACTATATACTTTGGGATAAATTATTAATTTTCTGCTTCTACATGAGAACCGACTCTGTTCCTATTAGCAGTCTGTCTTTCCTCTTTAAGAGTCTTTAGCCTGTATATTAAAGTAACTGATGGCTGGGAAAAAGAAAATAAACTTTCAAATGATGTAGTTACTTGAATATAAACATAATTGGACAGGAAATAAAGCTATTATATCATGTTTTTTGCAGTACTGGGAATCAAATCTAGCACTTCACACATGTTGAAGAACCTTCTACCTCTGATCTACAACTTCCGCCATTATATATTTTTTTGCCCTACTAGTAGTCATCTTAATTGATAGAGGCAGATGAGGGCTGGGAAGGTGGCTCAGTGGTAGAGCGCTTGCCTTGCATGCATGAGGCCTTGGGTTCAATTCCTCAGCACCACATAAGCAAAAAGAAAAAAGCCAGAAGTGGTGCTGTGGCTCAAGTGGTAGAGCGCTAGCCTTGAGCTGAAGAGCTGAGGGACAGCGCCCAGGCCCAGAGTTCAGGCCCCATGACCGGAACCCCCCTCCCCCCAGAAAAAAACAACAAAAAGATGCAGATGATTTGAGAAATTTCACAATTATTTCAAAGAAACATGCAAAGTATATTATCATTTAACATTTTTTTTTTTTGGGGGGGGGGTCAGTCGTGGGGCCTGAACTCTGGGCCTGGACTCCGTCCCTGAGCTCCTCAGCTTAAGGCTAGCGCTCTACTACTTGAGTCACAGCGCCACTTCAGGCTTTTTCTGCTTATGTGGTGCTGAGGAATCGAACCTAGGGCCTGACACATACAAGGTAAGCACTCTACCACTGAATCACCTTCTCAGACCCCATATTTTTTTAAAAAAAACAAAAGCTAATATTTTTTTTTCTGATATTGGGTGTTGAATTCACTCAGCTTACTTACTCAAGGAAGGTGATCTGCTACTTGAGACAGACCACCCAGTCCTGCTTTTGTTGGTTGTTTTGGAGACACTTAAGGACTTTTTGTGCCTGCCCTGGCTTTAACAGCAATCCCCAGGATGACAGCCTCCCAAGCTAAATTAGGATTACAGGCATGAGCCACAGGTGACTGGCAAAAGTTGATTTTTTGGCCTTTTAAGACATTCCTATAAAATAGTATTTACAGTTCTGAGCACACAAACACTGCTATGGTTTCTTCCCCACTCCATCCTACAGAGTAACCCTGGATATCATAAAAGTGTAATACATGTTCAAAGTGGGGAAAGAATTAGAATTTCCAGACTATGCACTGACTTTCACATTTAGGGGAAAACTACCACATGGTCAGAGCCACGGCAGGAAGTACTGATTGCTTCCTGGCTAAAAATTTTAAAGACGATTACACATTGGCTTTGTTTTTTTAAAAAGTATTTATTTTTTATTTGTGAAGATGAAATCAGACCAAAAAATGTACAGAAAAGATGTCTATATATAAAGAAAGAAATATCAAAATATTTTGGTCATAATTTAGAAAGAAAGTCATTTATAAAAAGGAGGCAGTGTCCTCGGTCCCTCTCCCGGGCGTCAGCAAGGCTCAGCTCCTCGATATCCTCAGCAGCCCACGGATCCGTCTCACGAGAGCCTGGGTAAAACTATGGCGAGACCGGACTTTTGAATACAGTCCTTCAATGTCCAGAAGCTTCTTTTGTAGTGATTCTCCAAAAGCATTCACGGCACCAGACTGAAGCTATAAATAGCACAGATTAACATCGTATGATTAAAACTACTGACTCAAGTACTTTTTTATTCTATGTCACTGACTGAAAACACTTTTGCTCTTTTGTAATGTGGTCTTTCCATTGCAAAATATTTGGGGATTGAAAAATTAAATATTCATATTTTCTCAGTTTTTGTATGATCCTAGTGGGTTTTTTTTTGTTCCCTGCTTGTATAAACATGTAAAATTTTAAATGTTTTGAATAACAGGTACTATTGACACTGATACGCTGATACACACAAAAACAATTCCTAAAGAAGCACACCAAAAACTGTTAGTGGAAGAAAGAAGTGGTAGGTTGGGAAAAAGCTATTACTTTCCATTTTATTTTGTAATTTTTAAATACCCATTTGCATGTCTGTCTGTCTGTCTGTCTCTTTTTTCAGCTTTGGAGTCTCATGCATGCTATCATGTGTTTTGCTACAGAGCCATATCCCAGCCCCGACTCTATTTTTAAGAGTATCAACAAGTAGAGGGAGCAGCCTGGGACGTGCTTTAGTATTCATAAATCTACCTACTTTCATACTCAAATCACAGCACAGAGTACAATTACTTAGGCTATTTTCTCCCTAACTTTGCAACCGACCAGTGTAAAAGAAACAAATCATTAATTTAATATGTAGGAAATGGTGCTGTGGCTCAAGTGGTAGAGCACTTGCCTTGAGCTGAAGAGCTCAGGGACAGCACCCAGGCCCAGAGTTCAAGCCCCACAACCAACAACAAAAAAATAAGTAAAAATAAATTTAATATTTATTAAAAACATCAGGATAACTTATTCTTTGGCTAATTCTGCACATGGCCTCACCAAATACCAGCCTTCCTAAACAAGCCAGGCCAAAAAAAACTCACTTTATAGATATTAAAGAGGCAAATGTGTCCAGGACTAGAGTTAGTGTGTGTTACCTAGGACATCTAGCCAGCTGAGTCAAAAGGTTTCTAAAAGTGCCCTTGGGCCGGGTGCCAGTGGCTCACACCTGTAATCCTAGCTACTCAGGAGGCTGAGATCTGAGGATCACGTTTCAAAGCCAGCCCAGGCAGGAAAGTTTGTGAGATTCTTACCTCCAATAAACCACTAGAAAACCGAAAATGGTACTGTGGCTCAAATGGAAGAGCACTCAACTTGAGCTGAAGAGCGCAGGGACAACACCCAAGCCCAGAGTTCAATCCCCACAACCAACAACAACAACAAAAATAAAAGTATCCTTGGGAAAAACCCAACCTCAGCTATAAGACAGGCAGCAAGGAAGGGGGAAGAGAGGTGAGCAGCAGTTTTATCAGCTCCTAGCTAAGGACACACAGAGGGCTAGAAGCACACCTAGCTATAACTTCTCTTTCCAAATAACACATACCCTGATACCTGCTTTATCAGAAACAAAACAAAACAAAACTTAACAACATTGCTGTTAAGCAGATTGCTCTAGAGTCCAACATCTTTTGGACTGAACATAACCATTCAGCCATTATGATAGACATAAATGAAGCACATACTAAAAATTGCAAAAACAAAACAAAACAAACCTATGACTCTAATGAGGTTTCACTTTGTTTTGCAATGCTCTCCATTTGCAAAAAAGAAAAGGAAAAAAGAGAAAAGAGAAGAGAAGAAAAGAGCAGAGAAGAGAAATAAAAACTATGAATCTAATAAGGTTTCACTTTGTTTTGGAATGGTCTTCATTTGTTTCCACTACTGATCAAGCTATTTCTAAGATCACAATGCTACAGTAGAATTTATAATGGTTGCGCTATTTCTAGTAATTACCTAAAATAAGTGATAGTGTGTGCCTAAATTCACATGCTTAAGGCCTGTGCTCACAGTGGTACCACTGGGAGGTGGTGGGACTTTTAAAACCTAGTAGGAGATACTGAAGTCCCTTGGGATGTCTTGAAAAGGACTGTGAAGAAATGATTCTTTTTCTTTCTTTCTTTCTTCTGCTTCCTGGCCATGATAAGGATGAGTAGTTTGCTCTACCTGCCATCTAGCATGCCCACCAGAGGCCAAAGCAATGGGTCTGCCCATTCTTGAGATGGAACTCTTAAAACTACCCACTTTTCTCTGTATTAAGTATTTTGTTGCAGTGATGGAAAGTGAATAGAGCTGGTAATGCCTACCAATCACCGAATACTTACCCCCATTCCAGGCCCTCTACCTTTTCACACAGATGAAGCCTCATTTAGTTCTGGCAAGATCCTTGAGATTTGAGTTCCCATCCCACTTTGTAAAGAAATGGAGGGTCAAGCCAAAAGTCAATCTTTATTAACATATCAGGCTTCCTGCCTACTTTAGTAAAGAGGAAAAGGGTATGAGAACAGAAGCTCACCTGGTCTAGATCATGTTGGCTCACTACAGTCAGCATACTTCGAAAATCCAGATTGGCATCTGAGGAGAAGGAATCTAGAGATAAAGACACAATCAAACTCATATGGCAAGTATCTATGTACTGCACAGGAGAGGAGCCGGCTGACACCCAGCAAAACTATCATGAAAACATAGGTCAAAACTGGGAACCTAAGTTTCAACCTTCAGCAGTGGAAGCCCCTGAGAAGCATTTCAGTAGTTCAGGACAGGTTCTCATGCGTTTCTTCTGTCTCTTCCTACCTACTGTACATGCTCATCAGTCTGATGCTTACTCCAGCAACAAAACTCACCATGGCTGGTCCTTTTCTTGTGTTCTGAAAAATTATTTTGCACAGGAGATTCTGCAGCTAAATCAGCACTGAACTGCAAGACGCTTAAAGAACGTCTATAATACTAAAAAAATTTCACATGGACAGAAAGTAAATACAGAAAATAGTCATCCCTACTAAATAGCTCTCAATTATACAAATTACTTTTAGTAATCTGAGACATAATAAATAGATAGCTCTGTGTGGTAGGAGATACAGGTACCAGCTGCTTGAGAGGCAGAGGCAGGAAATCACAGAACCCAGGACTTTTAGACCAGCTTGAGTACAATATTAGTATCAAACCATTAAATGTATAGGCACTAATGGTTCATTCATTTTCAGAATAAAATTTACCTTGTATTCTTCTGCTTTTAAATAAAGTTCTAGAGGCAAACAAGGAATCTTGAGAGTCTGTGGGTGTGCAATGTAACAAGTAGTACTCCAGGTGGCGCCAAAAAATAAACAGGCAGGTCTCTATGATAACTGAATTCAGATTAAAGGACAATAACTAGCACGTGTTTTTTTAGGAAGTTTCTGAGGAGAGAAAGGAGAGCCCACACTCATTTACATAGCCAAAACCACAGGGTAAGGGAAGGAGGCCCTGAACATGCTTACAAAGAGAGCAGCTATGCGCTAAGGGAGGAGGAGCTGCATGGTGCTGAGTCCTTACAGCCTACCAGGACAGAAAGGGTCTCCATAGGTTAATAGCTCTTGCTGTTCTGCTAAAAAGTAATTTTAAAAAAATTGCTAGGTGGCTCGTGCCACCTGGAATTCTAGCTATGTAGGAAGGAGGCTGAGATCTGAAGATCATGGTTTGAAGCCACCCTAGACAGGAAAGTCTGTGATAATCTCTAATGAACCACCAAAAAGCTGGAAGTGGAAATAGAGCACTACCCTTGAGCACAAAAACTCAGGACAGCATTCAGGCCCTGAGTTCACCAGCATACACATGAAAAAAATCATAAGAAAAAAATTACAATTTGGAAATGAG
Organism: Dipodomys spectabilis; assembly: GCF_019054845.1. Classification (NCBI taxonomy): domain Eukaryota; kingdom Metazoa; phylum Chordata; class Mammalia; order Rodentia; family Heteromyidae; genus Dipodomys; species Dipodomys spectabilis. The sequence continues at coordinate 889,630 of NW_024871196.1, read as the reverse complement.
CAGTAATTATATCTTTTTCCATCTGGTTTTAATGGCCAAAATAATGTGAGAATAAGTAAATATTTCCTTCATGTAAAGGTCAGCACTCAAGCCTCTGACTGCATAAAGGATACAGGAACAAAGGGAGAGCAGTTTAGCTCGGTTGTTGATCAACTTCACCAAACGCCTTCTTGCTAGAACGTATTTTTGGGCAGTGGAGATTTTATCAACACCAGCAGGCATCACAGACTGACACAACTATAAGAGAAATAAATGTAGTATTAAAATGGCAATAAACTGTAACAAACAACCCAAAAATACTATGAGGAGGTCACTGTGGTAAGTGCTAGGAAAAGCAATAAATTTACACCTTCTCACAAACAGAGTTTATTGTCTAAACATTAGAGACAAAGAAACAAATTCACAATCAATGTTCACCTTCTTCCTTCTAGACAACTCCAACCTAAGAAGTCCACCACCCCGAATTGCTTGTCGTATTAAAAACAAAAACAGGTTTTCCAAGGAGTAGGTCAAACAATGCCATGGAGAATTTTTTTTTTTTTTTGTTCGGTCGTGGGGCTTGAACTCTGGGCCTGGGCGCTGTCCCTCAGCTCTTCAGCTCAAGGCGAGCGCTCTACCACTTGAGCTACAGCGCCACTTCCGGTTTTCTGGTAGTTTATTGGAGATAGGAGTCTCACGGTCTCTCCTGCCCGGGCTGGCTTTGAACCGCAATCCTCAGATCTCAGCCTCCTGAGTAGCTAGGATTACAGGCGTGAGCCACCAGCGCCCGGCTGCCATGGAGAATTTTTATGAAGGAAATGGAGAGTTACTTCTAGGTACAACAAACATGTGGTCAACAACCAAATCCTCCCAAGTACTTCACAAGTCAGTCATGAACACAGCAGTAATTTACTGCTATTTGACAGAAGGTACAATGAAGTGGGCCTTGTGGGGTACCACCTGCTTCTTATGGGAGCAGTTCCTCTCCTGCTTCTCATGGGAGCCAGTTCCTCTCACCTGGCTCTCCATATCTACAGGTTTTATAGCACAGGTGTAACCAACTATGGATCATTTTTTTAATGACTAATGTCATTAATCTACAAATAAAATAGTCCAACAACCATTTACATAGTATATTAGGTAATCTAAACTGATTTAACCACACAGAAGGATGTGTTTAAGTTACATACAAATACTACCCCACTTCTACAAAGGACCACGGCATCCTTACATTTTGATACCCCAAGAAGTATTGGAATTAACAGCCTGAACACACCAACAGAAAGCTGTTCTGGCATTGCAAATCAACAACACTAAACAGAGAAAGAACTGCCGACTACAAGCCACATAGTTTCAGGGATTACCTGAACCTAGCCAGTAGCTCCTGCCTCACTCTTTCCTGCTACTTCTGTAGAAGTTCTTCAAGCCTTCTGTGCCTCCATTTCTTCAACATAAAAATGAGAATGGCTTAATAAATGTTCTCTGTGATTGCCACAAGAGTAGTAACGGCAGTAGGCCTTGACTACTCACAGGAATGATGTCGATTGTTCAGTCTGGTGTGAACTGAATGGTTCAACATTCAGGCTGCATAAAACACCAGAAGCTTTCATGCTGCCCAGGAAATGAACCAAACAAGAAATGCCTTACCACTCAGCTGTGCCACATGGAAAAGAAGGGAAGGTACCAAGGAAGAAAACTGTAACTCAGCATCCTTAGTTAGAGTAAATATAGAGGAATAATTATGGGTCACTGGGAGGTGGCAAGTCTATCGTTTGAGAAATTCACTCAATGGGAATCAAAGATGCTGGAGGCACAGAGAAAGTTATCTCTAAGTTCTACTGCAAAAAAACATCGGCAGTTTAAAGTTTGTCCACACAGATATTAGAGTAGAAACTACCCAAAACTTTTTACTCAAAGGCTAACTTCCTCTCTATCTCCTTGAACAGGAGTCACTTGATTATTTTTCAGTCATGAGTGTCTATTACAAGGATGGGATGAAGGTGATAAGACTTCCTTCAGCCACACTGAAAACCTCAGACTTACTCCCAAGTCTGAAACCTATACTCTGGCTCTTACTGGTAAAAGCAATGATTTCCCAAGTCCCCACAGCTCAGTGTGAGACTCATACCTCTTTTATCTCATCAGGTGGAAGTTGCTCTACATTCTGTAGCTTGTTGACACTGCGTCGGTGACTGTCATAATAAGTGAAGAAATCACTGGCACTCTGTTTCAGTAGGTAGACGATAATCCCCAAACCAGGCAGGCGCCAATATGGAACTACTGGAGCTTGGGTATCTAATAGATGATATAAAACAGTGTTCTATTTAGAAGAATTTCATATGAATTCCAAATGATCAATTTTTTTAATGTATGCTCCATAACTTAAGATCATGTAAATTATCATTAATGCCAACTCAAGACTATTTCACCACCACTGACCACTGGAAAAAAAAGTAGCTAGGTCCTAGTATAATCAGATACATTAAGCTTGAGACCTTGAGAGGGTAAAGAAATATAGTTGGTGGACATTAATAGAGCCTCTCTCTTTTACTTGGTTAAGACCTCTTTTACAACTTTAAGTTATATGCCTTTAGTTACCCTCCCCCATACATACACAAACCAAACACAAAATTTTGGGAGCTCCTGATCCCAAGCAAATAATTCCTACCTCCCCTAATGGCTCTGGTTTCAAAATTGACAATGTAAGTTATACTACCAAAGAGTCAATAAACTAAAATACAACTGGATATAAATTAAACAAGTCTCTTACTGCAACAGCTCCATCTGGCAAAACAAAGTGATTTGCCTTTTAGCTGGCCACCTTCCAACCAAAATACATTGACGAGTGGAATCTCTCCACAAAAGGAGAAGAATTAGACAGCAGTAAAAAAGGCAAGCTAGAGACAGTTTGTGCTGAAACTAGAACAGTTCCTTCTGATGACTGAGTGATATCTTGGAAGTACCATAGCAATTTCAAGTTCAATTTGGAGATAATCTTTAATGCCCAAAATGCATGAAAGTGGAGATTCAAGACATCCTTTAAAAAGTCATTTTGAAATGTGTTCATTACTAACTCATAAAGAAAAATTGTGTCTCTGTATCCAAGCTGTGTCATAACCATAGCAACTTTGTGTTCCTCAGACACAAGAAAAGAATCAGGCTCACCTTGCCGTGGTCCATCTCTGTTAATGGTCTCTGAAAGGCTAGGTGTGAAAAGACACACTGCATGCTGGGAGGTGGGGGAGCTCTGCAGCATAAGGGACTGGCAGTATTCCATTACATTGGCACAAATCTGCAGTGAAAGAGCGGCAGCAGCAACAAAAACATTAGCCCACTAATGCCCTAACATTATAGAAATACAGAGAAGGAAAACAAGGCTACAGAGCAGTTAGTAAAACTGCACACATCTCTGATCCTTCCTACCTGCTGCATGGCCAGTTCCATCTCATCCTTCTTGTTCACCCTATCACGATCCACATTGTCATCTTGAAATTTAAACTGCCGTAGTCTGTCAGCACCACCAAAGCGACTTAGCAGTCCTAAGCACTGGCGCTAAAAAGAAGGAAAGTTTGTTGATATCTAGCCAAATGTGTTGAAATTAGTGACCTGTCTTTCTTTTTTTTTTTTTTTGGTCCGGTCGTGGGGCCTGAACTCTGGGCCTGGGTGCTGTCCCTCAGCTCTTCAGCTCAAGGCTAGCACTCTACCACTTGAGCCACAGCGCCACTTCCGGCTTTTTTCTTTTTGCTTATATGGGGCTGAGGAATCGAACCCAGGGCCTCGAGCATGCAAGGCAAGCGCCCTACCACTGAGCCACCTTCCCAGCCCCAGTGACCTGTCTTTCTTGAGGATGATAAAGCCTCAGTGGAAAGTGGAATCACTCTTGAAAAGTTTTGGATTCTACTTCCCACTGAGCCAAGTAAGAAGCCCTGCTAGAAAAGAAGATGAATGTAGCTGGGCGCAGATGGCTCATGCCTGCCTGTAATCCTAGCTACTCAGGAGGCTGAGATCTGATGATCACAGTTCAAAGCCAGCCCAGGCAGGAAAGTCCTTGAGACTCTTATCTCCAATAAGCCACTCAAAAACTGGAAGTGGCCCTGTGGCTCAAGTGGTAGACAGCTAGCCTTAAGCTGAAGAGCTGAGGGACAGCACTCAAGCCCAAAGTTCAAGCCCCATAACTGACCAAATAAAAAAAAAAAGAATGCTACTTATTTTAGAAACAAATCCTCAAAAAAGCTTAAATGCTTGTCAAGGAATTTTATGCTTCATACAAAAAACAATGTAGTAACTTCAGAGGTACTTGTTAAATGAAACACCAGTCAATAAACAAATGAAAATTAAAATGAGGCCTTTTGACATGCTAACATCATCTTCAATTTCTTCTATGTTTTATACTGTTTTCATTAGAGAGGTCTTTCATTTTCTTAGTTTATTCCTAGGTATTTACTTTTGAAGCTGTGAATAGGATTGTTTTCCTGATTTATTTTTCAGTCTTTTTACTATTGATATACAGAAAAACTACTGATTTAATGTTGGTTTTGTATCCTGCTACTTTGTAATCATCAACCCCAGAGAAAACAAAACACTTCATAGAAAAGTAACAGTGGGGGCTGGGAAGGTGGCTCAGTGGTAGAGTGCTTGCCTTGCATGCATGAGGCCCTGGGTTCGATTCCTCAGCACCACATAAGCAAACAGAAAAAAGCTGGAAGTGGCACTGTGGCTCAAGTCGTAGAGCGCTAGCCTTGAGCTGAAGAGCTGAGGGACAGCGCCCAGGCCCAGAGTTCAGGCCCCATGACCAGACCCAAAAAAAAAAAAAAAAGAAAAGAAAAGTAACAGTGGCTTAATCATAAATTATGTTTATACAGACATAATAATGCAACACTAAATATTAATATAACCAAAATTATGACATAATTATACTGAGTTTTTGGAGGGATGAAATATACATATTGTATGGTAGAAGAAAAGGAGTAACGAGATAAAAATTCTCATCTTCCAAGGAAAGGCAAAATATGATTTCCAATGGGGAAAATCATGTAGTAATATAATTACTCAGAGATGGCAACAGCTAAAAGGAGTTGCCAAAACCTGGGGCACAGAGTTAGAAAGGGAGACTCACAGGACTGTTATATTTTTGTAACACATCCTAAAACTGGTACTTAAACACATTAAGAACTAACTGATTACCTGGAATCTTCCAATATGTCCTTGCAGCTCCATTAGAGATCCTTCGTTTACATCAACATCAAGTTCACATAATATACCTGCAAAGTGTGATGAAACATTTTAAAATCTAGCTTTACTGTATATTAAAAGGAAACTATAAACTAGAAAGGTAAGTTCTCTTATATTGTTTACTTGCATGAACAATGTTTTGAGAAATATGATTTTACAAAGACTATGCCTTTAGTATATTAGTAACACCACCAAGAACATGCGTGCATTTATATGAAAACTAAAATCTAAATGGGCAATTCCAAAACACATTTTTTATGTTTTCAAGAAAAATCCAATTTTACTTGTAACTATAAGGCTAAAACTTTCTAAACATAGTAATTAACTGATTTCTAATGACAGCTTTGGCCTACAAGATGGATGAAGTTCACCATACAAGGAAAGGGCCTACTTATGCCATAGATACTGAGTAATAGTGGTGGTTGAGGACAAGGGCAGGAAATCCTGTTGGAATGAGCGGCATGACTCAGCTCACAACTCTTATTCATCCTCAGAAGCAGCTGGAAGAAAGCAGATAAACTAACAAACCCTTATGGAAATCCTGCCATTCACAGAGAAACATATTGAGTTACATCTTAAAGAAATAAAGGGAAAACCCGTTAGGGCAACCACTATATACATACAACTATAGGACCTCAGTTGAGGCAAGAAGAGTGTCCTGCTTTGGTACCATTGTGGGACATGGGACTAGGCTGAAAACTTAAGACATACCACACGCTGAATGGAGAGAACTGACATTTCCTCAGAAGAAGCATCAGTCAAATACTTCAACAAGCACTACAATCAGCCACACTCGATACATGGGTCTCAGGCACCAAAGCACCCTCAGACAAGAAAAGTATTTGGTTACTAATATATGTCTGAGACAAGCAGAAACGGTCAGATAAGTTGACGTTAGCCGAAATGAACCCCAAGAGAAGGATTCAAATGTTTTTTTCTTTCTTGGGATTGTTTCTAACACATTTATAAGATGATTTCTTTGTTGCTTTGTATGTCCCTCCCCCCATGATATAACCCCTGTTTTCACTATATTTGATGTTGGTGTACTTTGTGGAGGGGAAGGGAAAAAACAAATCGTTTAAATAGGGAAACAGGTAGACCCATTGCAACAATGAGATGTACAAGACATTATGTCGAAAAACAAACTTTATAACTTTGGGGGGGGGGGGGTAGGAAAGGGGGAAGGGAGGGGAAGATAGGAAGGGATGGGAACGGAAAACAAAAGAGGAGGCAACAATCCTTAATAAGAAATGTACTCATTACCTTGCCCATGTAATTGTAACCCCTCTGTATGGTATTTTCACAATAAAAAAAGGAAGGAAGGAAGGAAGGAAGGAAGGAAGGAAGGAAGGAAGGAAGGAAGGAAGGAAGGAAGGAAGGAAGAGAATTTGGGACGGTGGCAGAAATCAGGGCACTGGAATTCTCCAGAGCAACATAAAAACGGAGATAGAAAACATCCCAGTTCAAAAGCCACATTGCCTAGGAAATGCTATACTACCAGTGTTATCTATGGGATTTAGGAGAAGTTAACCTCTCTGTGCCTCAGGCACCTCACCTGTAAAGTGTGCACATTATTAAGACTAAGACTACTGTGTCTTCAAATCAATTAACACATCAGTATTTAAAGCAGTGCCGTGAGGCTGGGGACAAAACTCAGTGCCTAGCATAGACAAACTCAGCACCACAAAGAGACAAATAACAAAGTACTTGATATATAACTGAAGGGATAAAACTCAGTGCCTAGCATATACAAACCCAGCACCACAAAGAGACAAATAACAAAGTACTTGATATATAACTGAAGGGCAATGAAAGCATTTAGACATTCATTCATTCATTTGTTTGATTTTTTTTGGTCAGTCATGGGGCTTGAACTCTGGGCTTGGGCACTGTCCCTTAGCTCTTCAGCTCAAAGGAAGTGCTGTACCACTTGAGCCATAGCACTACTTCTGGGTTTCTGGTGGTTTATTGGAGATAAGAGTCTCCTGGACGTTCCTGCCTGGGCTGGCTTTGAACTGTGATCATCAGATCTCAGCCTCCTTAGAAGCTAGGATTACAAGTGTGAGCCACAGGCGCCTGGCCTTTTTTGTTATTGTTGTTTAGTATACTGTCATATAATAAAAGAAAACAAAATGCAAAAACTACATGGCAACAAACACTAAAATACAACTTACAGGTTGGGGAATCAGTGGTAGGGCAGGGACCACAGGCTTAGAAAAGCCTTCCAGGACTTCTGAATAGGCCTTCTGAATAGACTTATCTGTTGTAATGGTCACAGAACAGCAGTAACAGACTATAACAAACAAGTCCCTGCCCAGGGTCTGCTTAGGACGGACACACACACACACACACAGGGTCTGCTTAGGACACACACACACACACACACACACACACACACACACACACACACACACACACACACACACACACACACACCCCTCTGTCTTCACACCCAAAAGTGACACACACACACACACACACACACACACACACACACACACACACACACACACACACACACACACACACACACACACACACACACACACACACACACACACACACACACACACACACACACACACACACACACACACACCCCTCTGTCTTCACACCCAAAAGTGAGGTGGTTATCCAAAAGTGAGGTGGTTATCCACCTAGTCTTGGGGATGAACTTGAAATGCTGCTGACATCACTGGCTCGATTCTGGACTGCTTGGGGAGGTAACCATCCTCCAGGGCACGATCAGTCTCCAGTCATGGCTGTTGCTCTAACAAGATTATCCACCCCTCGAAAGCATCAGAAAAGCAGCCAAGAAACCTTAGATGTTACCTTCATCCTTGTAGTCTAACCTCACTGAATGCTGTTTTTGGGGGGTTTATTTGGTCGGTCATGGGCCTGAACTCTGGTCCTGAGTGCTGTCCCTCAGCTCTTCAGCTCAAGTCTAGTGCTCAATCACTTGAGCCACAGCACCACTTCCAGCTTTTTCTGCTTATGTGGTACCAAGGAATTGAACCCAGGGCCTCATGCATGCAAGGCAAGCACTCTACCACTGAACCACCTTCCCAGCCCCCCCCCTTTTTTTTTTTGGTCGTGGGGCCTGAACTCTGGGTCTGGGTACTGTACCTCAGCTCTTCAGCTCAAGGCTAGCACTCTGCCACTTGAGTCACAGTGCCACGTCCGGCTTTTCCTGCTTATGTGGTGCTGAGAAATCAAACCCAGGACCTCATGAATGCAAGACAAGCACTCTACCACTGAGCCACCTTCCCAGCACCAAGGTTTTGATTCTTGTTTTCTGCTTTCTTCTTGGAAAAGGAATCTCATTTTCTTCCCATCCATGATGTTTTCCAAATGACGTGTTTGGTTCTTTTTCTTGCTTCAACTGCCTAGTGAAACCTGACTCCTTGCTTCTGGTGTTCTCCATGCTCAGCCAAGAAAATGGGATACAAAGTTCTCCTAGATATTCTGTTTTCTTCTGGTGTTGATACTGCCTTGCACTAGCTAGGCTGGCACTGAGCACATAAGCCATACCTCTAGTCCTGCTTTTTGCCAGTTATTTTGAAGAAAGAATCTAGCAAACTCTTCTGCCTGAACTGAAATAGCTAGGATTACAGGCATGAGCCACCAACACCCAACCAGACATTACTAAACATTACAGGATTTAGGAAATAGGTCTTATTCTTTGTATTTTTCACTAGAGAATTTAGGAAATATTTTTTCTTGAGAACATGCAACATAAATCAAAACCACTAAGAAAAACAACTAAACAAATCACTAAAGGACAACCAAAAGAAAAACTCATGTTATAAAATATTATCGTAACAACCTGAAAATGGAAGAGAATCATGTACCAGAACCCACCACTTAATCTTTCACATTTAAGAACTGATTCTTTTTTTTTTTTTTTGGCCAGTTACTGTTCCTCAGCTCAAGGCTAGCATTCTACCTCTTAAGCCACCGTGCCACTTCGAGCTTTATCTGCCTATGTGGTGCTAAGGAATCGAACCCAGGATCTCATGCATGCAAGGCAAGCACTCTACCACTCAGCCACCTTTCTAGCCATAAGGACTGATTCTATACTCATACATAGTAAGGAAATTATATTGGAAATAAAGTAACAGGAAGTCTTTATTGTAATCTTTTTTTCTTAGCCATAATGACCTTTTAAGAACTAGCATTTCTGAGCTCTTACAATGAAGTATTTCCCTACAATTCAGCAATTCCTTTCATATCTCTTCAATTTGTCTTGAAACTACTAAATTCATGTAATATTAAGTAATTGTTTTTCTAATAGCATATTCTCAAAAGTTACCTCTGCAGTGGATATGTTTCTCTCTCCATCATGACAAAAAATGTGCAATACTTGAAAAGCTATTTTTCAAATGTTAATATTTGATCGTTTCTAGGTAATGAGGTTTTTGAATGTCTTAATTATTTTCCTTGAAATTTTTTTTAACTTTCATAAGCAAATAATTTTGTGTGCCAGTCCTAGAGCTTGAATTAAAGGCCTGGGTGCTAACTTTGAGCTACTTTTGCTCAAGGACAGCATTCTATGACTTGAGGCACAGTCTTACTTCTGGCTTTTTTTGGGTAGTTTATTGGAAATCTTGCAAACTTCTCTGCTTCGGCTGGCTTCAAACCATAATCCTAAAACCTCAACCTCTTGAGTAACTAGGATTACCAGCATTCAGTTCACATAACATTATTTTTATAAATATAAACAAGATATAAAGGCAGTAGGCACAGCAGTACTAATTTCATATTAAGCCAAAGATAACTACAAAGTAACTAAAAACTTCATTCTATTGTTTATGTGCATTCTCTAAAGACGTATTAATTCCATTCAACACAACTTACCAGGAAGTGCAGCTTTACTTATAATGCCTGTCAGCAGAGCCAGTTCCTGCAAAGAGCCAGCACTCACATCCTGACAGCGGAGGATTGCTTGTATGGTATCAGAATGGGAAATGAGAAACTGCAACACCTGAGCCAAGGATCAGGACAAAGATGAAACAGAGGTCAGAATAGAAAACTGTATTATAAACAGATCAATTCATCTTTAAGTAATGTTGAAGCAAACAATTCAGTGTTATGAGGAAGAATAAGAAAACCAAGTGTTTCTTGTCTTGAATAGTTTACTTCAGAGAACTAAATAAAGGAACTAAAATTTGTAAGAAAGCTAAAGAGAACTATTTCAAGGTCTGTAAACTAATACATGCAGAGGCTTTTATAGAAAAATAGAAAAATATAACATAACTTGGAAATAATGACTAAAAATACCTATTTTATTTCTTTTAGTGTTAAAGTGAAATAAAAATTTTAAATGAGTGGAAAATGGCCAAGAAGTGCTCTTATAACATCTGACTAGTGTGACCTAGGGACAGCACACAAAATCTTTTGCCTCACTCTCCTTTTGATGTGGTAAGAACAAAGGAGTCATAAATGCTAACCTCTGAACTCTGGCCTTTCCTTTGGCATTCAGTAGCACACCACCATGGAGACAGGATTCTCCCAGAACTTTCACACAGAAACATCTCAACTAGTCTGCAGGCTCTACAGACTAACCCAAAGCAAGCTGAGCACCCGAGGAACTGTGTCCACCTTAATTTTTCCATAACACTCTCAGCCTCAGTCCATAATTGATGTATGTGGAGATCAGCAATCCAAACTTTTTGTTTTTTTTTTTTGTCAGTCGTGGGGCTTGAACTCTGGGCCTGGGCGCTGTCCCTCAGCTCTTCAGCTCTAGGCGAGCGCTCTACCACTTGAGCTACAGCACCACTTCCGGTTTTCTGGTGGGTTTATTGGAGATAGGAGTCTCACAGTCTCTCCTGCCCGGGCTGGCTTTGAACCGCGATCCTCAGATCTCAGCCTCCTGAGTAGCTAGGATTACAGGCATGAGCCACCAGCGCCCGGCAATCCAAACTCTTTTTAAAGATGTTTTGTACGTGATTCTGCTAGTCAATACAACACTGGTACCAGGGAACCAATATCTTGTGTCAATATCCCAGTTCTACTTTAAAAGTCTTAAAGAAAAACACTAGAAGTCTTTTCCAAAGAGTACTTATGTGTGAATGGGGTAAAATGTGTCACTTAGCCTATGATGGTGCCCAGTACCCAGTATTGCTGGGCACGAGTGGATCATACCTATAATTCTAGGTACTCAGGAGGCTGAGATATGAGGATCAAGGTTTGAAGCCAGCCTAGACTGAAAAATAAGTGAGACTATTATCTCTAACTACTGAAAAAGCTGGAAGTGGAGCTATGTAGAGCTACCCTTGAGCTAAAAGCTTAGAGATAGCGCCCAGGCCCTGAGTTCAAATCCCAGTAAAGAAGGAAAGTAAGAAGGGAGGGATATCGAAAAGGGAGGGAAGTAAGTAAGCAAGGAGGGAGGGAGGAAAGAAAACAGGGAGGAAAGAAACAGCAGCAGCAGCAGCCCTGGTAAGATAGGTCTGAGTCTAATGGCAGGGAAAGTTAACAGGACACAGTTCCTGAGGGCATCACAGTCTAACAAAGCAATTGAACAAAAACACTAGATTCATGCAGTCCAAGTTGGCCTCAAAAGTATGAATCTCTTGTGTTACTCCCAAGTTATAGGATTTTAGGAGTATGCCACCACGCTCATTGTTTTCTTTTCCAGAGGCACACATTTTGATTGCTTGCTTTCTATGTCAGGATTCTATTAATTCATACATATGTTTCATTTTATGTTTCATTCATATAAGAACACAAAAATAAGCATGTAGTTCACAGTAAAGGGTAAGGGCCTATCTCTGCTAAAAACAGTAGGATTACAATGAATTCATTTAAATTTTCTATTCACAAGACTCCTGCATTTCTAGGAGGATTTTGCATTACATGGTTTATTTTTGCTGAATTTATCTTTCACTTAAAATTTATTAGAAGTAGGGCTGGGACGTTGGCTCAGTGGTAGAGTGCTTGCCTCATATGCATGAGGCCCTGGGTTCGATTCCTCAGTACCACATAAGAGAAAAAAGCTGGAAGTGGCGCTGTGGCTCAAGTGGTAGGGTGCTAGCTTTGAGCTGAAGAGCTGAGGGACAGCGCCCAGGCCCAGAGTTCAGGCCCCACAACCAATAACAACAACAAAAATTTATTAGAAGTAGAAACTTAATTACATTTTTTAATCTTTAAGTAGTTATTCAAAGGGGTTACCATTCAAGAAGTCAGTTTATGAATACAATGAATGTTAATTGATGTCACTCCTTTCATTATTCTCCTTCATCCCTCCCAAACCAACCTCTCCATCATTACATGGTTTCTAAGCAAAAGATTTATCTTACCTGCCCTGCTGCCTGCAAGTGCTGGGCCATACTGGATGTAAGAATGACCTGGCACAGCTGGAGAGCTGGAAGCAGAATCTGACGGTAGCGATCCACAGGTGTAGGGATGAACATTGGGGGATCTCTCACGCCAAACACGCTTCATTAATTTCAACCAGAGAGAACAACATTACAAAATAAAAGTATGTTCTTAGCATCCCCTTACCATTTATGTGGCACATGAATCATAGACAGCTTACTAAGATGCAAACACATTAATGGGTACTCTGCATTCTAATATACATTGAAGGTTCAAAGAAATCCGTACCTTTTCTGAACCCATAGCTTAGTAAAAACAGGGGTATTTGAATTTGGAAAAATTCAAATTTTGAACTAGGGCTTTGTGTATTTTAGACAGTTGCTCTACAGCTAGATATATCTCTATTCCTACTAGCTCTATCTAGTTAGATTTCCTAGGCTGGCTTTGTACTATATTCTATTTTTTTTTTTTTTTTTTTGGTCGGCCGTGGGGCTTGAACTCTGGGCCTGGGCGCTGTCCCTTAGCTCTTCAGCTCAAGGCGAGCACTCTACCACTTGAGCTACAGCGCCACTTCCAGCTTTCTGGTGGTTTATTGGAGATAGGAGTCTCACGGTCTCTCCTGCCCAGGCTGGCTTTGAACCACGATCCTCAGATCTCAGCCTCCGGAGTAGCTAGGATTACAGGCGTGAGCCACCAGCGCCCGGCTGTACTATATTCTAATCAATCTCTACCTCCCAAGTAGCTAGGATTATAGTCATGGAGCCACTAGTGCCTAGGTTAATGATAGAGACTGTAAGAAATACATAACACAAAGCTACTTTCTGCCTAGCGCATTAGTGGCTTATGCCTGTAATCCTAGCTACTCAGGAGGCTGAAATATGAGGATCACGGTTCAAAGCCAGCCGGGGCAAGAAAGTCTGTGAGACTCCTATTTCCAATAAGCCACTAAAAAACAGTAAGTGGAGCTGTGGCTCAAGTGATAGAGTGCTAGCCTTGAATTTCTTTCTCTTATACCCAAGCTAAAAACAACTCTAAACTAGTCCATTATAGAAAATAAAGTGAGGTTCATATAAAATCAGCCTTTAAGATTAGGTTTTAGCTGCCCAGGTACTGGTAGCTCACACCTATAATCCTAACTACTCAGGAGGCTAGATCTGAGGATCACGGTTCGAAGCCAGCCCAAGTCCCCATGAGACTCTTATCTCCAATTAACCACTCAAAAACCAGAAGTGGTGTTGTGATTCAAGTGGTAGAGCACTAGCCTTGAGCACAGAGAGGATCAGGGATATTGCCCAGGCCCTGAGTTCAAGCCCCACAACCACCACCCCCCCAAAAAAAGATTAAGCTTTTATACTACTATATTAATAAACTCTTCAATGTAAATAGTTATAGTTAAATTTTTAGACAAAAGCAAATGGCTGCCTATTGAGAGGAAACAGAAGCAGAATATAAAAAGAAATACCACATGTTGAAATGAACTACTTAACTTGTGGATGAGGATGGGAGGGAAAAACTGGGAAAGCAAAGGAGGGGTTGTCACTATCCAGAAAGAAATGTATTCTTTACCTGACTCATGTAACTGTAACCCCTTTGTACAACACCTTTATAAAAACAATTTTTTTTTTTTTGTCAGTTGTGGGGCCTGAACTCTGGTACCTGAGTACTTTCCCTCAGCTCTTCAGCTCAAGGCTAGCACCTACCACTTGAGCCACAGCCCCACTTCTGGCTTTTTCTGCTTATGTGGTGCTGAGGAATTGAACCCTGGGCCTCATGCATGTGAGGCAAGCACTCTACCACTGAGCCACCTTTCCAGCCCCAATTTTAAAAATTTAATTAAAAAAATTGCAAAGAAAGGCTTTGCAGAGACAAGTGATGATACACCATGAACGTATTTATGTTAGTGAAAACAGTACCTTTCATCTTTTTTTTTTTTTTTTTTTTGGTCGTGGGGCTTGAACTCTGGGCTTGGGCGCTATCCCTTAGCTCTTCAGCTCAAGGCGAACACTCTACCGCTTGAGCCACAGCACCACTTCCGGTTTTCTAGTGGTTTATTGGAGATAAGAACCTCATGGAGCAGCTGGGAAGGTGGCTCAGTGGTAGAGCACTTGCCTTGCATGCATGAGGCCCAGGGTTCAATTCCTCAGCACCACATAAGCAGAAAAAGCCAGAAGTGGGGCTGTGGCTCAAGTGGTAGAGTGCTAGCCTTGAGCTGAAGAGCTGAGGGAAAGCACTCAGGTACCAGAGTTCAGGCCCCACGACCAGACAAAAAAAAAAAGAACCTCATGGACTTTTCCTGCCCGGGCTGGCTTTGACCCGTGATCCTCAGATCTCAGCTTCCTGAGTAGCTAGGATTACAGGCGTGAGCCACTGGCGCCTGCTTAGTAACTTTTATCTTTTAAACCTTAGTAAGCAATGTCAAAAATAATTTTCCTCCTCCTAAAATAATATAGTCATGTAGTTAAGCTTGGGGAAAGTCAAACATTTAACTTGTCAATGAATCCTCTCTAAATAATTGCTAAACCTACTACCAAGTCATTTATTAGGAGGGAATGTTGTAGAACACATAATGCTGTAGTCATGTAGACAAAAAAATAAATTCTAGGGCTGGGAAGGTGGCTCAGTGGTAGAGCGCTTGCCTTGCATGCATAAGGACCTGGGTTTGATTCCTCAGCACCACACAAGCAGAAAAAAAAAGCCAGAAGTGGCGCTATGGCTCAAGTGGTAGAGCACTAGCCTTGAGGTGAAGAGCTGAGGGACAGCACTCAGGCCCAGAGTTCAGGCCCCGCGACTGGACCCAAAAATAAATAAATAAATTTAATAGAATTCTCCATTCAAATTGAACTAAGAATATGCTGAAAAGCTTGAAGCTTGAAAATAATTTTATTTGAAGTTAGAACCTAAGCAACAGGCAAAATATTAAAATGAGAAAAATACACATAAACTCAAAAAATCTACTCAAACCATGAAAAGGAAATCTACAACAAATGATCATTTTTTCTGTTTTTTACGATAGGGCCACACTGGGTAGACTCACAATGATGTTCTGCCTGCCTTGGCCCCCAAGCGTTGGGATTACAGGTTTGAGCGACCACACATAGCAACAAGCCATACTTTTACCATAATACTTTCAAGTATTTATAGTTATATAGTATTACATATGGTTATAGTATTATAGGCCTTTTTAAGGCCTCTGTAAAATATGTATTTCTATGGAACTATAAAATTAGAAGTCTTACCAGATAACTACTTATTACTATTTACCCTCATCAGCAACTTGTATTTATTAGCAAGTGATAGCACATATAAACAACCACCCCCTAAAAAAAATGACAGAGCTATAAACCAGTAGCCAAATTATATTTGGGTTTTTTTTCACCTTCATGAACCCTTTACTGGGCATTTAACCAAACTAATCTATATGGATACTTACCCATGTGGGTCTGTTTCTGGCCGCATGTCATAGACTTGGCATTGTGCTAGTCTCACAATCACCCCAGATCTTAGTAGCTCTAAAGAGCCCTGCTGTATCTTAGCCACTCTTGTGAGAAAGGCCTACAGAGTTATGGAAGGAAAACTGTCACTACAGAAGTCATATCCCAAGGGCCTCATGTAAAAATGACAACTTTCACAGCATATTGCCCACCTTTGGTCACCAATGAAGAAAAGTTCTGAGCTAGCTACACATACACTTCCCTCCTCAAAAGATATTCATGAGGACTCAGTAATACATGCCTACACATGGTGCCTTCAATGAATTAATATCCAGTTAAAACTCTAGTTTCTGTCTTCACCATTTGCCCTTACAGAGACAGGGTCGTGTCTCTCTTGTTCATAGCTTGTATCTCTAGTACCTTGATCTCTATTTGGTACATGGCATTTACTAAATACATGAAAAAAAAATGAACAAAGACAGAAACAAGAATTCGAGAACAATCTAAGATTTCAGTGCTTCCATCAATTGTGACATTTAAGTTTAGTAGGAAACAAACAAACAGATTTGAAGGGAAAAAAATAATAAAGTGTTTAAAAGCCTATGTTCAAAACTACAAGGAAAATAGGGGGAAGTGAAGGAATGGGTAACCTGTCCAAGAAGCACTATACTCATTACCTGATTTAGGGAATTATAACTCCTTTGTATAATTCCTTACTAATAACAATTTATTAAAAAAACAAACAAACAACAAAGTATAGCTAGGCGCCATGGCTCACGCCTATAATCCTAACTACTCAGGAGGTTGAAATCTGATGATCACGGTTCAAAGCCAGCCCAGGCAGGAAATTCAGTGAGATTCATATCGCCAATAAACTACTCAAAAAAAGCCAGAATTGGTGCTGTATCTCAAGTAATAGAGTGCTCATCTTGAGCAAAGGAAGCTCAGGGACAGCGCTCAGATCCAGAGTTCAGGCCCCAAGACCAGCAAAAACAAAAACAAAATATATAGAACGCCAGATACCAGTGGCTCACATCTATTATCCTAGCTACTCAGAAGATCTGAGGATCACGGTTTGAAGCCAGACTGGCAAGAAAGTCTGTGAGATAACTACCAAACAAGTCAGAAGTGAAAATGTGGCTCAAATGGTAGAGACCTAGCCTAAGCAAAAGAGCTTAGGGACAGGACAGTGCTCAGACCCTGAATTCAAGCCCCAGAATCAGAAAAAAAAAGTAGAAACAGCAAAATGGAATTTTCATTAGTCAAAACTATAGTACTAACCTGATGGTTCTCTCCTCACTTCTTGGAACACTACCAGGGAGAAAGCAGTCCCTTATCCAATGAACCCTCCACTCAGGATCACTCAGGACACCTTTCACACACTCATAAAATACATTCCTCAAACAGATTAAAACTCCTTTAAAATGATCACAGCTGATATAACAGATACTCAAAACACGCACATTAGTTTTCCTTAATACACTTACAGACCCCAAAGGAAATAAGCTGATGCTATTACATCACATTCCATGTAGTCTTACCATTTTGGATTCATAAGTATAAAGGGCCTTTAAAAGAGGAGGCTGTGGAGTGAGTAAGCTCTGTAAATTACGATCATCTTCTACCAAGCTGTCCACGAGGACCTTCAGATAGCCACTGTTACTGAGATATAAAAGCCACTGTTGCTGCTTATCCACAGAGACAATCCGATCAAGAAGAGCCAGGGCCAGCATCTAAATATAAAAAAAACAAATTAATCCAGTTCCAAACATGCTGATGACTATCAAAATCAACCACAGTCATTGCCTTTTATCTGGAGATCTTCAGATCTTTTCTAACAAGGAAAATGGTTGCTTCTCATAGAATTTCCTTAATTATTTGAGAAGTTTAAAACTGTAAATATTCAGAATCTTGATTTGTTAATAAAATTAAAACTTTTCAGGGTAAAGTTGTACTTTAGTAACAAAACTAACACATTAAAATAATGACACTAAGTATATTTTAGCTGAACTCAGACATTACTTGTTAAAAGAGAAAAGGACTTGTTTTTTTTCTAAACAAAACAAAAAAAAGCCGTTATTTCTGAAATATTATGTGATAACCTACCAGGAATTAGCAGGTTACATATGAAATCCTAGTCAGGAGGCTGAGATCTGAAGATCAAGGTTGAAAGCCACCTCAAACAAAAAAGTCTGTGAGATTCTACTCCAATTAACCAGCTGGACTGGAGGTGTGGCTCAAGTAGACCAAAGGCCATGAGCAGAAAAGTCACATGAAAGCTCAAGACTCTTGAATTTCAGCCCCAATCTGGCTTAAAAAGAAAAGAAAGAAAAAGAAAAGGCCTGGAGATGGTGGTTCACACCTGTAATCCTAGCTGCTCAGAAGGTTGAGATCTGAAGATTGTGGTTCAAAGTCAACCCAGGCAGGAAAGTTCATAAAATGCTTATCTCAATTAGCCACCAAAAAAACCAGAAGTGGAGTTGTGGCTCAAGTGGTAGAATGCTAGCCTTGAGCAAAAAGAGGTCAGTGACAGTACCCAGGCCCTGAATTCAAAGGGAAAAAAAAAAAAGAAATACATAATCTAATAAATATAATTAAAGCATTTAGTCTATCTTTTCCCAGTGTTTATTCTATGCATAAAAATGTTTTAGAAAGCTTAACATAGGGCTGAGAAGGTGGCTCAGTGGTAGAGCACTTGCCTTGCATGCCTGAGACCCTGGGTTCGATTCCTCAGCACCACATAAGCAAAAAAGAAAAAAGCCGGAAGTGGCGCTGTGGCTCAAGTGGTAGAGTGCTAGCCTTGAGCTGAAGAGCTGAGGGACAGTGCCTAGGCCCAGAGTTCAGGCCCCACGACCGGACACCAAAAAAAAAAAAAAAGCTTAACATAATTGAGAGATTGCTAGTTTGTATTTTAATCCTACTTCTTAAAATTGTTTTTAAAAAACATGATTTTATCAGTATGCCAAGACACTTTAAAGAAACATAAATGCAAGTTCCCCTATACAAACCACTAGGGCAAAGAAAAATATATTCAGTGTAAAAGTAATTCATCCAGCAGTCTGTTAACTAAAGATAGTTTTTTAAGGAGAATACTGTTCTTTCTACAACTGTTGTTTTAACAGCAATCTCAAATTATAGAAAAGAAAATCCTCGTATACAAGTAATTAAAGCTAACAAAAACATGTGACCAAAAAATTAACAAATTCTCAGGATAAATTCTGAGTTAATTAAAACTCCAAACGGAATTAAACAAAATAGGAAGGAACAAAATAACACAAGTGTATAATTAAAGCAAATAAACAAATTCACTATAAAATAGTATGGAAAATCATTCTCAGCATACACTTTGAACCCTGATCCCATTTATACCGTCATAAAGACAGAATAATTATTCATAAGAAAACTATCTTACCCTTCCAATCTCGTGCCCATCACAAGCATCTCGACAGACCACTTCCATGAGAGCAGCCCCATAACTCTCAATTATAGCTATGTTTTCTCGCTGTAATTTACTAAAAACATCTTCAGGGGCTGTCAGTCTTTCCCACATGGTTTTCTTAGCTAAAAGGGTTAAAACAGAAAAAGCAATAAACCGTAGCTTAATGCTGGAGCCATGGCTCAAGAGGAAGAGCACTAAAAAACTTTATTCAGGAAAGAAGAAGGGAGGGGTAGGGGAAAGGGAACAAGAAAAGAGAGGGGGGAGGGAGAGAAGAAGGGAAGGAGGGAAGAAAGAAGGACAGGCAGGCAATCCTTTGATTGCTGAAACAGAATTGGTTTAGTAACTGAGTAGATTATATCTAAGTAACATAAACATCCTTTCAATTATTATATTTAACGAAGAGCCACTAACCAGAGACCAAGTGAACTTTAATAGCCCGTATACATTATGCATGTACTTTAAATTAACAACAGTTTCAGGAAATGGACAAGGTATTGTTTAAGAAATTTAAATTAACTGTGCACTATATTCATCCTGTTAAATTATCTGCTTCTATCTTTTATTAAGAGCTTTGAGAATTTAACTAGTAAAGATCAGGTATATCAGGTACTCGAGTACAACGTAAAGAAAATCTTCTCCCCCAAAAATCCATTTTAATCTGAAATACTTATTAAAACTAGAGCTGGATAGGCTGGAAATGTGGCTTAGCGGCAGAGTGCTTGCCTAGCATGCATAAAGCCCTGGGTTCAATTCCTCAAGCACAACATAAACAGAAAAGGCTGGAAGTGGCTCTGTGGCTCAAGTGGTAGAGTGCTCTCCAAAAGAAAGCATAAGGGACAATGCTCATGCCCTGAATTCAAGCCAGAGGATTGGGTGCTAGTGGTTCACACACTACTCAAGAGGCTGAAATATGAGGGTCTAGGTTTGAAGCCAGTATAGGCAGGAAAGTCCATGAGACTCTTACCTCCAATTGACAAGTAAAAAGCCAGAAGTGGAGCTATGGCTCAAGTGTCTTGAACACAAAACCTAAGTTACAGCTCTCAGGTCCTGAGTTCAAGCCCCAGCTCTGACATCAAAAAAAAACACATCAACTATAAAGGCAATTTAAATGTACAATGATACTAGTATGATAATGTATTTCAGTAAGACTCTTGTAAACCAAATAATGTGATGTCCTAGAATGGATGGATGGATAAATTATTATTTTTACTCGCTTAGAGTATGTGTACAATATTCTGCTTGGTAATGATTTTGCTAATTTGATTAAAAAGATACCAAAAAGAAAAAGAAAGAAAAAAAAAGAAAGAAAGAGGGAAAGAAAGAAAGAAAGAGGGAAAGAAAGAAAGAAAGAAAGAAAGAAAGAAAGAAAGAAAGAAAGAAAGAAAGAAAGAAAGAGAGAAAGAAAGAAAGAAAGAAAGAAAGAAAGAAAGAAAGAAAGAAAGAAAGAAAGAAAGAGGGAAAGAAAGAAAGAAAGAAAGAAAGAGGGAAAGAAAGAGGGAAAGAAAAAGAAAGAGAAAGAGAAAGTGAAAAACCCAGAACTTGGGTGTGTGTGTGTTTTTTACTCAAGACTAGCACTTTACCACTTGAGCCACAGCTCTACTTCCAGCTTTTTGTTGGTTAACTAAAGATACGAGTCTCATGGACTTTGCTGCCCATCTGGCTTCATACCATGATCCTCCTGAGTAGCTAGGATTACTGATATAGCTCCCAGTAACACTAGGTATTATTTATTTTTAAGAGGATTGTTTTTGGTTAAAAATTCCCTTGAACTAGTTGGCTATTTTTACTAACCTTAAATATATTCAGAGACAATAAGTGGGCAATATACTTGTATAAATCTACCATTTGTCTATTATTAATTTATAAGGAACTACACTGTAATAGATAATTACAGTAAGACTAAAATGAGATAAAGTAGATTTTTAAACACAGTGGTTTTCAAAAATAACAAACTCTAAAGAAGGACACATTGTCTATTATCAGAAGTGCCTTCTGCCAAGTTCTTAATAAATAACAAAATATCTGACAGAGAACCATACACACAGATCTGTTAAACAGTTTGAAACTTTTTTCATGCCTGACAATCAAAGGTTCCACAATTTTATTCTAAATTAAAATGCTAATTGCACTTGAGACAGCAGCCTTTGAAATTGTTCATTGTTGCTTTTTGAGACAAAGCCTCACTAGATAGCCCAGGCTAGCCCTGAATTCTAGGGTCTACTGCAGAAAGAACTATCTGCCTCTGGAGTGCTATGATTAATAACACCTTGCTAAAAGCATCAAGTACACATGTACTCTTGAGGTGCTCAATGGAGCTGGAGGTAAATGAAACAAAATATATAGCTAAACTATTTAAGGGTTTCTTTTTCTTATAGTACTCACTCGTCTTTGTAATTCTTAAATACTAAACAGGTAACTTCGTCTTTATAGAGCACACTGGTGATTATATGAAGGCTCAATGATTATAACTGGGTTTAGCCAAAAGATGAAAATTATTTTTTCTGTATTGGTATTTGAACTCAGGACCTAGCAAGGACTCTTACCACTTAAACTGTGCCTCCAGCTTTTGTTTGCTTTAAGTTTTTCTTCCCCCTGCTTACAGGGTCTAACTTTTGACTAGGGCCAGCCTCACGTGGTGATCCCCCTACCTATACCACCCAAATAGCTGAGATGACCGTAGTGCACTATCATGCTAGGCTCATTTGTTGAGATAAGTCTCACTAAGATTTTTCTCCGATCCTAAGGCTGTCCTCAAACTACGATCCCCCACAAGTAGCTAGGATTACAAGTGTAAGCCACTGTGTCCAACCAGATTTTTCTTGTGCATGTGCTAGTCTTGGGCTTAAACTCAGGGCCTAGCTGTTGTCCCTAGACTTCTTTCCTCAAGGTTAGCACTCTACCACTTGAGCCACAGCTCCATTTTTGACATTTTTTATTTTTTATTGAAGGTAAGAGTCTCATGGGCTTTCCTGCCCAGGCTGGCTTTGAACTGCAATTTTCAGATCTCAGCTTCCTAAGTATGCCCAGCCTGGTTTTAATTTTTAATGTAACCATCTGTAAAAACCAAGTAAGTTAGGAATCATTGTATTCTTACCAGCTTCTAAGGTATCTGGTTCGTCTGGTCTCTGAGCAATCTGTAAGTAATAAAGCAGAGAGCCATACAGGTGAGTTCTCACACGTTGGAATCCACCACCTGTAGAAAGCACAAAAATGTAGTCAATTAAAAGTCTTTGTTGAAGGCAAGTTAAAACAATGACAAAGCTGTAATTTATACGTATTTGGGTTGGGGGCATACCTGTCTTCAAAATGAAGTCTAAAAGTTTCTTCAATATGATGTGAAGTGAAGAATCTCCAATTGAAGCAAACCCCATGAGGGGACCCTCAGTTGGTAGAGGTGAGGCGAAGGAGCCATCAAGCATAAAGGCATACTGGGTGTCTCTGGGGCCTGAGCCCAGAGGCTGCTTCTGCTCTGTGCGCACAGCCTGGCTGAGGTGGGCGGTCAGAGTGAATACGGCACCCGCAACCACGGGCATCAGTTCCTGAGCTGCTTCATCATCCAGAATCTGCCGGTCCAGAGCAAGTCACAGTGAGGATCCCACTTTGAGCAATGGGTTTTAGAAGCATTTAGTTTCTGCACTATCACAACAATAAGAATATAATGGAAGTATTCAAAAGAAAAAAGCTGGGGCTGGGAAGGTCG
Source organism: Dipodomys spectabilis (assembly GCF_019054845.1). Classification (NCBI taxonomy): domain Eukaryota; kingdom Metazoa; phylum Chordata; class Mammalia; order Rodentia; family Heteromyidae; genus Dipodomys; species Dipodomys spectabilis. Next base: position 866,532 of record NW_024871196.1, on the reverse strand, counting down.
CTTAGTGGTAGAGCGCTTGCCTTGCATGCCAGAGGCCCTGGGTTCGATTCCTCAGCACCACATAAGCAAAAAGAAAAAAGCCGGAAGTGGCGCTGTGGCTCAAGTGGTAGAGTGCTAGCCTTGAGCTGAAGAGCTGAGGGACAGTGCCCAGGCCCAGAGTTCAGGCCCCACGACCGGACCCAAAAAAAAAAAAAGAAAAAAGAAAAAAGCTAACCTGTAGAGAAAAACTGAAATGTGCTAAGTAGCTAGCGTTTAAACCTGAAGGGATTCTTAGCAAAATTCCATAGGTTTGTGTTGGGAAATTCACATAAATAGTCTCAACACCAGAGTCCCATTCAGCATATCTGGGTGGACCTGTGCATTTTTGCAAAGTTCCCTAAATAATTCTGTTACCCATACTCTAGCTGAGTGCCCTACTGCACAGAATTAATCGTTTCTCACAGGATTGGTATTGTACTGGAAAAATATATACACATACATTAGGGTAGCAAATATTTGTTTAAATGGTACATATTGATCTGTTCAGCACCACAAAGCAACTTAGAAAATGTCTCACCTTATCATGCACATCTTGTAAAATATCACGAATAATGAGCTGTCGATCTTCTGACTGAATGAGGTCCTGAGGACAAGCTGTCAGTATTATTTCCACCAACTGCCTCCACGACTCCAACACATGCCGCTTAGCATGAAGACATTGAAGCAATTTGTTTCTTCCCACCACATACTGAAGTATAGTGCTGATTTCCTAACGTCATCAAAAGTCAAACATACAATTAACACACACTGGCAAAGAAGGTCTGTATCAACAGGTTACTATTTTTAACGTCAGTTATCTAAAAAAATATATACTTGAAAATCTGTAACACGTTTGTCAGGCCACAGATATCTTCTGATTTTATTTTGGTAACCAGGGATGAGAAAATGAACATATTAGAGAAGGAGGGGTTAGAAGGTACTCATGTAGGTTGCATGCTTATCTATAAAGCGGGGACAATAACAGTAAATATGAAAATGCACTCTGTAGCCTTATCTTTTTTCTTCTTGCAATGCCATCACTCTAGAACACTAGAATTGCAAGTTCAAGAGCACATTTTCCTGACATATCTGTTTCTTCGCTATTATTTGGCCAACTGTTTCCAATTCTATGACTTCTACCCATAACTACCCACTTGTGATGACAAATGACCCTCTTCTCTCACTCACAAGAAAAGCAAGTTAAATCTCACTCTGTAACTACAGTGTAACAGAAATAAAAATTAAAAAAAAAAAAACAACTTGTTTTTGTTAGCATGCCAGACTTTAAATTTCAGTTCAGTTTATAAAAACAATAAAGTGGCGCTGTGGCTCAAGTGGTAAAGCGCTAGCCTTGAACTGAAGAGCTAAGGGACAGTGCCCAGGCCCAGAGTTCAAGACCCACAAGGGACAAAAAAACAACAAAAAAAAAAAACAATAAACTTGTAAGGGAAAGATTCCATAACACCTTAACTTTTAAGTAGTTTACTAATGAATGAAATACATGTCAATTTATGGCTCTCTATTTATGCAACAACTTAAGTAGTTTAAGTAATTAAAAGATAAAATGAACATATACCCAATGGGACTTACCTCCATTAGTAAAGGTCTCTGTCCTATGGCTGCCATACCCTGAAGAGCATTGACTTCAGCTACCAGGACCCTATGTAGAAGCTATATGATTAGGGAAAAAGAAAAACACATGACTATTTCAAACACTATAAAATAACAACACACAGCAATTACTGTAAACTAAGCAAAGGGAAAGATTCCAACTACCTTTACATAAAATCTAACAGTTGTACTGTCCAATTTCCAGACAAACTGTAGTATCCCTCACATTCCAAAGAGTGGTACCAAAGAATCTATGTGGCAGTAGGGTCAATGCCACTGCCCTGGACATCTTTTTCCTGATAATGATGCCATGATACATTTACTTAGTAGAGAGCTAAATACTTAACACCACTCCATACTGAGTGCCAGTGGGTCATGTCCATAGTCCTAGCTACTCCGGAGGCTGAGATCTGAGAATTACAATTCAGTCAGGAGTATCCATGAAACATTTATATCTAAACACACACACACACACACACACACACACACACACACACACACACACACACACACACACACACACACACACACACACACACACACACACACACACACACACACACACACACACACACACACACACACACACACACACAGCCAGAAATGGATTGCTAGAATTGAACAACAACAACAACAAAAAAAGTTTTAGAGACAAAACACAGTCCCTGAGTTAAAGCATATGCATGCCCATGCATGCACACTTGCACATACGCATGCACACACAAATCCATAGTTCTAGATAGGTAAAAAAAATACTAAAAAGAGTTAATGTAGTTTATTAGGTTTTATTTCCTGCTGTTTGATAAATACTGCAGTTCACTAAGCTATTAACCAGAATTCGTTCAGGGGAAAAACAACTATATGGCTCTGTTTTTTTCTGACGGCTCAATGTCATTAAAGCAATGTACATTAAAGCAATCCTTACCTTGACATTGCAGACTGTCTGTCCCCGTAAATTCTTGTGCTCACAGTTAGCAATAACTTGTTCAATCTGGGCCCGATCGAAAAAATCCAACTGCAAAGGCTCAGGTATCTCCTGACTGAAGTCAATCGAGTCAAGAATACTTAGAATTTTTCGACGTACTAGAAAATAAAAAGAAGTAAACCACTTGTTCCTGGACATTGAAAAGTAAACTATTATATTCAGCTCATTCTCAAAGACTGTGCTATCTTTAGAAAGGGCATTATTCTAAAAAGTGAAGACTTAAAAATCCAAGCTTGATTTTATTTCTACCATACCCACTTATAAAAATACTTTCCTTCCTATCCTATAATCTTAGCTATTAAAAGAATGTTTTTTTTTCCTTCACATAGGTTTCCTATGCTCAGAATTTACGGACAGAGGCACAATAATCTTGACATTTTAAATAATGAAGTATGTGTACAAAATAAATTGTAGAAATTAAAGGGCTTTACCTTTTGTAGAAGTGTCAAAGTGAAGAAACCCAGAGACAGACCTATTTTCATCTTCTATTCCTCCTTCACCATCTGGTGGAGCATAAAGAACAACAGATCAGAAAGTAAAGAACATACTCTCAAAATACATTTATTTGAAAATAGTGAACATAATGTATTTTATTTCTAGGTCACTGTTTCTAGGTCAAAGAGCCCTTTACAGGGCTGGGAAGGTGGCTCAGCGGTAGAGCACTTGCCTTGCATGCCTGAGGCCCTGGGTTCAATTCCTCAGCACCACATAAGCAAAAAGAAAAAAGCCAGAAGTGGCGCTGTGGCTCAAGTGGTAGAGCGCTAGCCTTGAGCTGAAGAGCTGAGGGATAGTGCCCAGGCCCAGAGTTCAGGCTCCATGACCCAAAAAAAATAAAGAGCCCTTTACAAATAGATAATTAAAGTGAAACAGATTGATAAGGACTTACTGCTAAAATTCAACTGATTCTTTCCATCCCTATGGGACCCATTTATAATTTTAAAGAGGATAATCAGAATTTTAAAGCTAGCAAAAATCAATCCAATGATAAATATTTTTTCAAAAAGCTTATGTTTAGTTTGCATGTATACTTATTGATTGAGCCCTGGGCATATTGTCTAAGTGGGACAAACTTTCCACTGAATAAAGTGCATATAAATAATGACTATATTTGGGTACTTGAGACAAAAATAAAATAACAGTCAGGGGATATGTTTAAATGATAAGAAAAAATATTCTGGGAGAGGGGAGGCTGGGAAGGGAGGTGAAGGGTAAACAAAGGAGGAGGCTGCAATGCTTGGTAAGAAATGTACGCATTATCCTGCCCATGTAATTGTAACCCCTCTGTACAGTATATTCACAAATAAAATAAAATTAAATTTAAAAAAAAGAAAAAATATTCTAAAGCTGAGAAAAACTGTTTGGTCTCCAAGTACACACTAATAATAAGACTGAGATTTGCATTTATAGACCAGTCACCAGTACAATAAAACAAATGTCATTATTAACATATTCACCCGAGTACGGTTTTACTGGCATATCATCCAGTAAAAGGTGTAGGAGCCTCTGTGTATGTGACCGCTGACGATTCAGAGAAGTCACCCTTAGTTCAATTGAGGCAGTCTTCATAAGCCATGACATTTGGTTCAGCATAGAGATTTCATATTCTGGGATTTAAACACATAATTTCATTTCACAGAGTAGTAACACAAGATCAGAATAAATCTAAATTCCATAACTCATTGAATAGGTAATGAAATCAGTAATTCATAAATCTGGCACTATGAAATTAAAAAAGATAAATTTACAAAGGGAGAAAAAATAAGCCAGTGTCTGTCTATGAAAAATAAGCTAAAGTAAACAAGGAATACGACAATCAAGTTTTTGTTCCCTGGAAAGCTTCACAAAAATCAGTTATACTTTAACATTAAAATATTACTTAACACTTCATTATTTAGTCCTGAAACCAGGACTCAAACTTGGTACCCAACGCTTTCACTCTTTGGCTGGCACTCTACCAACTGATCTACACCTCCACCCTCTTAATATTTCATTTTAAAAAGTAATTCTTAGCCATATACTGGTGACTCACACCTGTAATCTTAGCTACTGAAGAGGCTGAGATCTGGGAATCGCAGTTTGAAGCTAATCTGGCAGGAAAGTCTGTAAGACTCTTATCTCCAATAAACTTCTAAAAAGTCAGAAGTAGAGCTATTGCCCAATTATAGAGCACTATTGAACAAAAAAGCTCAGGGACCGTGTCCAGGCCCTGAGATCAAGCCCTAGGACTGTTACCAAAAGGAAAAAAAAAAGTAAGTTTCAGTTGCCATAATAGAATACAATTTAATTTTGCTTTTTATAAAAATATATATCTAAACCCACACTGCATAATTTATAAGTATTATAAATTATAAAATTAATGTTTTATAATTATAAAATTAATTAGAAAATTAACTAAGGATACAAGGAGTGGAGCCTTGAGCTGAAGAGCTGAGGGACAGCACCCAGAGTTCAGGCCCCACAACAGGACCCCCCCCCCCCCAAAAAAAGTGAGCTCAAATAACAGAATGCTAGCTGAACAAGCAACTTGAGCAATTAAGGCCCCTAAGTCTAAAAAACTCAACTCACAAAAATGAAAGCAAAAACACAAAGGCACACTATAAGATATATTTACACATTCCCAAGATAGCTCACAGATACATAAACAATTCAAAATCAAAACAGACCACAGTCAGGCATGGTGGTATACACTTGTAACATGGGAGGCTAAGACAGGAGGATCAGGAGTTTGAAGCCAGACTATATTATAAGATCCTGTCTCTAAATAAATATGAAACCATAATCTGAAATACTTATAGAAGTCAAAATAATGTCCTACCTTTGTTGGAGAAAGGCAGATGTTGTAACTGAGAAAATAAAAAATCTTGGCTGGTTCTCAAATACCTCATAGTAGGACCAGATGTATCAGAACATGCACATAACTGATAGATCACCTAATGAAAAAAAATCCTTACATCAGTTTTTTATGTATTGTACATGTTAAGGTAAAATATAAACTTAAAAGTTACTACAAAGAAAAATTAAGATGTACCAACTCAAGTATAATAGACAGTGGCCAGGCCCTGAGTTTAAGCTCCAGAACCAACACACACACACACACACACACACACACACACACACACACACACACACACACACACACACACACACACACACACACACACACACACACACACACACACACACACACACACACACTTACTTCACATACATAGCAATAAATTAAAGTTCAAAGCCAGCCACACACACACTTACTTCACATACATAACAATAAATTAAAGTTCAAAGCCAGCCTATGTAAGAAGTGTCTGGGATTCTTTTTTTAATTTTTTTTATTGTGAAAATACTGTACAGAGGGGTTACAATTACATGGGCAAGATAATGAGTACATTTCTTATCAAGCATTGTAGCCTCCTCCTTTGTTTCTCCTTCCCATCCCATCCTCCCCCCACTACCCCCCTAACCCTTCCCCCCCCCCCCCCAAACCCTTCCCACCCCCCACCCAGGCTAGCACTTTACCACTTGAATCACTTATGGGTTTTTGTTGGTGTTTTGTTTTGTTTGCCAGTTCTGGGCTTCAAAATTCAGGGCCTGAACATTGTCCCTGAGCTTTTTTGCCACTTTGAGCCACAGCACCACTGGTTTTCTGGTGGTAAACTGGTGATAAGAGTCTCACAGACTTTCCTGCCAACACTGGCTTTGAACGATTATACTCAGATCTCAGCCTCCTGAGTAGCTAGGATTATAGACGTGAGCCACCAGTGCCTGGCCAGATTTTCTTAAACAAAACCCAGTTTTTTTTCTGAAGGTGATGCACAAACCTATAGGTGAACTATTTTTCACTAAAAATGGCACCAACTTCTTATTCAAATATAAATCTAATGTAGAGCTGATACTCCACACTGGTTAAACTCGGTTCTGGTCCTGAACCACATCATTCTGACAGTGAAGTCACAGATCCTAAGTTATATATAGTAGACTGTTGGTGTAATATTTTGTTTGACCAGAACAAGGTTCTAAAAACTAGAATTTTGTTGAAAATCTAAAAATTTTCAACAAAAATTTAGACTCCTAATTTTCTTAAAAATACAAATAAAATTTCAGACAATGTTGAAAAACAGCCTATATCCTATGATGGTAAGATGGTCAGGAGAGGAGAAATGCAAATGCTTCCCCCCTCCTACACCTCCTTCTCCACATAAACCTTGCTTCTCTCTTCTGTTATTCATCTGCCTTTAGCACATGCTTAAGCTTATCAACTGCTTCTATCTACATTTGAAATTCTATTACACTGCACTGTATAGGGCAAGTTTATTTCCCAATTAAGGAAGTATTTGGCTCATAAGAAACAAACTACATAATAACATAGTTATGTTGTACATTAGTGGCTCACATCTGTAATCCTACCTCCTACTCAGGAGGCTGAGATCTGAGAATCACAGGTCAAAGATAGCCAGGGCAGTAAAGTTTATGTGACTCTTTTTTTTTTTTTTTTGTCGGTCATGGGCCTTGAACTCTGGGCTTGGGCGCTGTCCCTGCACTCTTCAGCTCAAGGTGAGAGCTCTACCACTTGAGCCACAGCACCACTTCCTTATGAGACTCTTATCTCCAATTAACCACCTGAAAAACAGAAGTGGGGGTATGGCTCAAAATGGTGCTAGCCTTGAGTAAAAATGCTCAGAGACAGTGCCTAGGCCCTAAATTCATGCCCCACAACTGACCCCCCCCCAAAAAAATCTAGCTACAGTACTGTTAAACAATATTTGAACAGCCAGACAGCAGAACAGTGAAAAACTACAAAAATAAGAGCAATATTTCACTAAAATTAATGATGCATTATCAAGAAAATGTGAAATAACTTGAGGCATTAACTACATTTTATAAAGTCAAATTATCAAAATATCTAAAATGAATAAGAATAAATTCATAAATACAAATGAATAAAGTTTTCATTATTTGACCTTTGCCTCTATACCATGCTGCATAGCTACAGAATTTTATAATTCATATGGTTCCTAAACAGTGCTTTTACTTACATTCCCACTTACATCTCAACAGCTCATTTCACTGAGAAAGACTGAGAAAGTCAGATCCAAAGAAGTTTCACAGCACACCTATCCTGTTAGGGGTCAGACATGGGACAAGAGATCTGACCCAAATCCACCACTACCCACCAAAAAATGTTATTTTAAATATAGCACTACTAGATATTGGAGAGTTCCTATGTATGATCCAAATCTTTTTTTAAAAAAAATCTTAATTTCCCTCACTTGTCAATAGGATCTTTCTATTTACACAATCTTGGAGTTTATACCTGTGGATTTATTCTATCCATACATAATAAAAGTGAGCTCATTTCAACTCAGTCTTATTCGCCTGTGTTAACTCATCCAGTCTCTTCTACTCAGTTCTACAAAGTGACACCTGTGTACCTGGTAACACAGCTCAGCCAGTTGAGGAGATTCCCGCACTGCCACCGGCCCTGTTCGCCCTTCTGTTCCTTTCTCCAAGATGTTTAGGATAGCATGCAGGCATGTCCGGGGGCAACCCAACACTCCTACATAAAATCAAAAGGAAACAACTTTTGTGTTGGAAACCGTAGGATAGCATTACAAAAATCCAATATTATAAACATATGCTCTTCTAATACCATTCAAATACTGATAAAAAACACTGAAAAATGCCAACTCTGTAAAATTGTTTATCCAGTCTTGATCAAAGGCCTAAAGACTGGCCTATCACATTAACTTTCACATGTACACAGTTTTTAATGAATTATTCAATGAATCCAGAATTCAGTAAGACCACTTAGATGCACACATATGAAAAAGAATAAACACTATACCTGGATCTTGTAGGTTTGTGGTACTGACAGGTTTCTTCAATTCAAAGCCCAACAAGTAGAGAGCGAGATTGGGAGGATTGCATTCCAGAGATGTGATGAGAAGATTCAAGATGTGGATTCTTGTCTCATGACGAATTACAGCTAACTTCTTTTCAAGTTCTGAGCCTTAATGTGCAAAACACAAAAACTTACCAAACAATACAAAGTCAATCTAAATCAAATTTAAAAATATGAAGCAGGTATTCCAAACATCCAGGATTACTTAACTTAGCTTCCCTGACAAGCTATTATTGATTTACTAAAGAAATCCAGAAACCTTTATACATGCCATTTAGCATATCATCAACTTTTCCTATGTCTCAAATACACAGATAAGAATGTTAAGTTTGGTATTATGTTTTTTATATAAAGTATCTAAACACACAGTAAGAACTATACAGGTTAATCTGAGGCCTACCCTCTTCTACACGTACAAATTCTTCTGTGTCTTCACTATCCAAACATTCTACAAATCCAGCCATCAGCTTCTGGCTTACACTCTGAAACAATATAGACAGGAAAATTATTAATTAATCAAAACTGTCAAATTATCAGAGATATCATAATAAATATAGTATACATAGTCATCTGTGGGAAAAAGGCTAATCTGCTCTAAGTGGTTAGGTTTTAGTTCATTAATTAACAGAAAATTCAGTTTCTTAAACTGCCATGAGTCTCTAGGAATAATTTACGTAAGCCAGACAGAGAGGTGTATCTGTAATTCTAGTACTCAGGAAGAAAAGGCAGTGGAATCACTGAGTTTGAAGCCAGCTTTGACTACAAAGTGTATGTCAGGCTAGCGTAAGTACAAAATACAGCCCTATCTTAAAAAAAAAAAAAAAAAAAAAAAAGCAAGAAAGAAAAAGAAACCTAACAATGTTCAAATCAGTAATAGTGTAAATTAAAAACAGAGTATAAGCTTATAATCCCAGCATACAAGAGAAGGCAAGAAAATGGCAAGTTCTAAGTGTCCCTATACTACATACCAAGATTTTTTTTTTTGTCGGTTGTAGGGCTTGAACTCTGGGCCTGGACACTGTCCCTGAGCTCTTCGGCTCAAGGCTAGAGCACTACCACTTGAACTACAGTGCCACTTTTAGTTTTCTGGTGGTTAACTGTTGATAAGAATCTCACAGACTTTCCTATCCAGGCTGGCTTTGAACCACAATCCTCAGATCTCAGCCTCCTGAGTAGCTAGGATTATAGACGTGAACCACCAGCACCCCACCTTAGCAAGATTTTGTCTCAAAAAAAAAAAAAGTCAACAAGCCAAAAATCATCATTATGCTCTGACTATCATGAGTTTCATGAATTCCATCTAGAAGCCACACAAAAATACTGCAGTGTTTTTCCTCAACCTTATGATACCACTATTTCAGGAGGCATTTACAAAGAGATTACTACTGACGTGTAGTGAAAGGGAACTTAATGACATTAAATATTTTGCGGTATGAGGAGCAATTACACTCAAAATGAAGACGTGTCTCACCTAGAGTGTCAGAATAGCTCCTGATTAGAACTTTAATACGAAGGATATAATAAAAGCCTTTAACTAAAGCAGGGGTTTCTAACACAGATACAATGGGATCTACGTTCACAGAAGAAATAAACAAAAAGACTGCTCATGATAGCTATTCAACAGAATTCAACTAGTATTAAATACAAGTAGTGAGTGGAATACACCTATAGTTCCAGATACTTGTTAGGCTGAGGAAAGAAGATCCATTAACCCCAGGAGTTCAAGGCTTGCCTAGGCAATATAATCAGATCCTGTCCTCAAAAGAGAGAAAAGAGAACAGAAAATAACTACTATGAATAAAAAGATGAACAACTGAGCTAGGTATAGTAACATATGCCTGCAGTGCCACCTACCACAGAAGTGGAAGAGAAGGTAGTTCCACACCAGCCTAATCAAAGAGACATTGTTTTTAAAAAGTAAAAATAGGGCTGGGAATGTGGTTTAGTCATAGAGCACTTGCCTAGCATGAATAAAGCCATGGGTTTGATTCCTCAGTATCACATAAACAGAAAAGGCCAGACTGGCGCTCTGGATCAAATGGTAGAGTGCTAGCTTTGAGCAAAAAAAAGAAACTCAGGGACAGTACCCAACCCTAGGACTGGTAAAACAATTTTTTTTTTTAAAGTAAAAATAAGGGCCATACACAGTGGTTCATAGCTACAATCCTAGCTACTCTGCAGCTGGAAATCAGCACTAAGAGACCATTTCCCCACCAATACAACCTGGATCTGGTAGCATTTGCCTGTTATCTAGGCTATGTAGGAAGCCTAAAGAAAAGAACTGCAGTCCAAGTCAGCCTTGCTTAAAATTAAAAGCAAGACCCCACTCAAAGAAATAACAAAAACAAAAGGGCTGAAACATGGTTTAAGTGGTAGAACAGGAGCCTACAAAGCATTTGGCCCTGAATTTCAACCTCAGCACTAGAAAAAAATAAAAATAACTTGCATGGTGTGGTAACAAGCAATGTAATAACATAGATGTGGAACATCAGAAAATCACAGATGCAGACAGCTCATGACTGTCACAAAATTAGAAGCAGGCTTAGTTAGAATAAGGCAAGATGGGAGCAAAACGAAAACAGGAAAAAGCTACTAACATAATCACTTAAAATGTTATTAGAGCAACAGTCATTTCATGGCCCAAAAAAACTATACACTTCAGTATATACACTGGTGTGCACAATAATATACATAAACATATCTGTACTTAGAGTAAGCCTATCTCATTTATAGATTTATTACATACAGTTTTGGTAACATATAAGAAAAAATACATAACAGGCAAATCAAAAGAAATTTCAAAAATTAAACTTTTAGGGCTGGGAAGGTGGCTCAGTGATAGAGTGCTTGCCTCACATGCATGAAGCCCTGGGATCGATTACTTAGTGCCACATACACAGAAAAAAGCCAGAAGTGGCACTGTGGTTCAAGAGGTAGAGAGCTAGCTTTGAACAAAAGAAGTTCAGGGGTAATACACAGGCCCAGAGTTTAAGCCCCAGGACTGTCCAAAAAAAAAAAAAAAAACATTGTGTGATAAGCTGAGTATTTCCCTACCCTTAATTTTCTGAAATTATGACACCCAAAAAGCAAACAGTAGCCGGCGCCGGTGGCTCACACCTGTAATCCTAGCTACTCAGGAGGCTAAGATCTGAGGATCACAGCTAATAAACCACCAGAAAACTGGAAGTCGCACTGTGGCAAAGGGTAGAGCATTCATCTTGAGCTGAAGAGCTCAGGGACAGCACCCAAGCCCAGAGCTCAAGCCCCATGACTGACAAAAAAAAAAAAGACGTTGGGGGAGCGGCTGGGAAGGTGGCTGAGTGGCTGAGTGGTAGAGTTCAATTCCTCAGCATCACATAAACAGAAATAGTCCGAAGTGGTGCTGTGGCTCAAGTGGTAGAGTATTAGCCTTGAGCTAAAGAGCTGAGGGACAGCGCCCAGGCCCAGAGTTTAGGCCTCACAACTGACAAAAAAAAAAAAAAAAAGCAAATACTATCCAAAAAGCAAAATAAAATATGCTTAATTTAAGTGAAAAGTAAAATTTTCTGTTGAAAGACAGTTTAGTTTGCCTTTTGGGGAAGTTGGTAGCATTAATGAAAAAAGGAATTGAGCATGCCCAGTATAGTACTAATGCTATGCATGTGATCATACTTTTTTCTTAATGATCTCCTTGGAACCACATACCTGTGGATACAAAGTCCACTGCATCACCCAACAGTATTATCTTCAAAAATAATTATAGCCAAATACATGGGTAGGTTTTCATTCTTTTTTTTTTTTGACTGATCCTGAAGCTTGAACTCAAGGCTTGGGCACTGTCCTTGAGAATTTCTGTGCTCAAGGCTAGCACTCTACCACTTGAGCCACAGCGCCACTCTCAGCCTTTTCTGTTTATATGGTACTAAGGAATCAAACCCAGGGCTAAGCAACCACTCTATGGTTAAGCCACATTCCCAGCCACTTCATTCATCTTTTATACTTAAGCTCTTTGCAGAGACCCAAAAACAACAATAACAAAATCAGTTACCTGGTCATGAGTGAAATCTCCAACCAATTTTATCTGAATATTAGAATTGCAAGAAATACAGCATAGAATCTTGGCACTTTCAAAAGCTAATTCTGGATTAGTATTCCCATGATACAGGTACCTTTAGAACAACAATAATTAAAAAAAAAAAACTATGAGGAGTAATGTCATGAAATTTGGCTTTTCACTATTCTCAATCAAATTTAGAACCACAGATTCCCATATAGTACTTATGAATGAATTTAGAGAAAAGTGGTCCCTTTTGGCTACAAAGAACCCATCGCAGGCTAGATCATGTGCCTCCAAAATTCATATGTTGAAGTCTCACTCCATAATGAACCTATTTGTCTTTGCGTATGTAGTAAATCCAGTTAAGATGAGATCATTAAGGCAGGCCCTAATACACTATGACAAAAAAGGGAGATTTGAATATAAATACACATACACTAAGATATCACAATATGAAACTGAAGCAGAAGATCGGGACAGTATTTCCACAGCCAATTTAACACCAAAGCTTACACTCGTGTGCATGCTTATATGTGTGCACACACGTGCCTGTGCACCTAGTGAGGATTGAAAGGAAGGCGGGGAGGTAGAAGAGAAGGAGGAGGAAGGGGAAGAGGGGAGGAAGGAGAAAGGGAAAGGAAGAAAGAAGGGAGAGAGAGAGGGAGAAGGAACGGAAGGGAGGGAGGGAGGGAGGGAGGGAAGGGGGGAGGGGGAGGGGGAGAGAGAGAGAGAGAGAGAGAGAGAGAGAGAGAGAGAGAGAGAGAGAGAGAGAGAGAGAGATTTTGAAAGGTTTTATTCACTCCCTATCTAGCACAATCCTTGAAATCCCACTTTCCCTACAGGAGAATAACAGCATTAAGGTATTTTAGATTTAAAGCCTTTAGGACTTGGGACAAATTAGGAAGAAATTATAAGGTTTAAAGTAATTAATATCAAAAGCGCTAGAAAAGGTAAAATTGAAAGGACAAAAACATCACCATCATCAACATCAGCAGCAGTGATACAATAGATATAATTAAAAAAAAAAAAAGCCACTTAGAAATCAAAGCTAGAATATTCCCCTGATGAGCCATCCATCATTATTTCTTAACCTACAAAGGTAACTCACCTGGCAATGTTTACCACATTGTCTGCCTTCTTAGTTCTGGGGTTAATTCCCTGTAACAGCTGTTCTAAAGGAGACACTATGAGAGCCAGTTGACTCTCTCTTAAAAGATCCATAAAGAGATTTTCCTTTTGCATAGTAAGGTTGAGAAGTGCAAGACAATGCTGTACTGCTTTCTCCAGATGCTTCTTTCCTGTAACCCAAAAGTATAGTTATAATTTAAATGTTAGAAACTCAATAAGTTCTTAGGAAAAGGAAAAAAAAAACAAGTTTTACATTGAAAAGGCTCTCATCTTTTTAAACTTGACTGTTCCTGTATTAGCCAATTACTTGATCTTTTGTTGATTATTTTGGAGATAGAGCCACACAGACTTTTCTGCTTCGGCTGGCTTTAAACTGCAATCCTCCAGATCTCAGCCTCCTGAGCAGCTAGTATTATAGATTTGAACCACCAGCCTCTAATTTCTATTCCCCAATTCTTTAGAATAGCAGTTCTCAACACTGGAGTGATTTGGCCCCCAAAGACATTCAACCCTGTTGCCTGTCATAGTCTGTCAAAATTGGGGAAGTGTAATTAACATTGAGCTAGCAGAAGCCTACAACACCCAGGACAGCATCCACAATAAAGAATAGTTTGGCCAAGCTGTTAATTATCCAAGGTTCAGAAACTGACTTCAAGAAAGATATAACCATTTTGTTACACACACACACACAGGCGCGCACACACACACAAAAACCCACAGGAAGTATAAGGATCACTGATAATCCTACCAAATGTAATGTTTCACCTAATTATTCCCATGGTTTCTTATCTCTGTATTGTATTATATAACTACACAATTACAGTTTATTGTGCTTAAAATGTGACTTTTTCAGATCACGGCTACATTAATAGGCAATATAGCATAATGGTGGAAGCATGGGCTCTGGGGCCTAATTTCGTAAACAATAAATGCATTAGCACACATGATGTGCTTTTAAAAGTCAAATGCATAGTAAGCACTCAATAAGTAACAAATGATGCCAATAATAGAATTTATTGAGTATTATAGTAAATCCAAGTACTATAAAGAAAACAAAAGATTTCAGACTTACATGTACACATAGTAAACATGTGAAAGTAATAGGAAAGTAATATAAACTATCTAATAAAACAGATGCAGAGACACTGAAAATGCCTGTTTTCACTTACAAAATACTGTCAGTTACTTGTTTGTTTATAAGTTTTATAAAGGATTTATTTCCATATGACTAGTTAAAAGTAGGAACAGATGGAGAAGAAAAACATTTCCTGCTTCCCATGCATAAAATGAGTGTTAAAGATTCAAAATGGCAGTTCCTATCTGTAGCTTTTATACCTTCTGATCTGGGAGGATACGTGTTACAGTCTCATTAAATCCGCTCATAAAAAACACCACTGTAGCCGGGCTCTGGTGGCTCACGCCTGTAATCCTAGCTACTCCGGAGGCTGAGATCTGAGGATCGCGGTTCAAAGCCAGCCCAGGCAGGAAAGACCGTGAGACTCCTATCTCCAATAAACCACCAGAAAACTGGAAGTGGTGCTGTAGCTCAAGTGGTAGAGCGCTCGCCTTGAGCTGAAGAGCTGAGGGACAGCACTCAGGCCCAGAGTTCAAGCCCCACGACCGACAAAAAAAAAAAAAAAAAAACACCACTGTAGATTGAATTTTACAGTACAAGAATCACCCAGAGATAACCTATTTTAAATACTCAGTTGATGAAAGATGAAAACATCAAAACTGTTTTTAAGACATAGAGACTTTCAGACACATACCAGGAAAGGGAGCATAGGTATCAAGCTGCTTAACTCCTTCTTCCAGTAAACTAAGAGCAAGTTCCAACATTGGTGACTCATTCAGAAGGTGATACATCAGACTAAAGCCGGGTGGCTTATAAGCTATGATTTCTTCTCCTAAATAGAGCATACAAAGTCCAGAAGATGGTGAATTAGTCATATCCTTGATTTCTATGAATGTATAAGAACAGATTAGATTTGGAATTTAAATGGGATCTAAACAGATAAAGCAATTTTCAAGTTAGAGACAGAAACACAAGCTATATAGAATAATAATTCCCCTTATGGGACATACTGGACAGCACATAGAAAGAAGTTTGTCAATGCATTAAAGAATCTATAATATGGGCTGGGAAGGTGGCTCAGTGGTAGAGCGCTTGTCTTGCACTCATGAGGCCCTGGGTTCGATTCCTCAGCACCACATAAGCAAAAAGAAAAAAGCCAGAAGTGGCGCTGTGGCTCAAGTGGTAGAGCGCTAGCCTTGAGCTGAAGAGCTGAGGGACAGTGCCTAGGCCCAGATTTCAGGCCCCACGACTGAACCTCCCCGCCCCCCCGCCTCTCGCAAAAAAAAAAAAAAAAAAAAATCTATAATATGATATTCTTGAACTTCAATAAAATTTTGCTTATTCTTGAACAACTGAAAGGACTGAAATAATGAAAAAAGATTAAGTTCTAATTTAACTTAAGAATTTTAACTTAAACATAATGTATATGTTATTACCTAAATTATAAAGCGCTAGCATTTGAGCTGAATTGTTCAGGGACAGCTCCCAGGCCTAGAGATCAAGCCCCACGACTGACCAAAAAAAAAAAAAAAAGAGAGAGAGATCTTTCATGGGATTGTTTCTAACATATTTATAAGATTATGTCTTTGTTGCCTTGTATGTCCCTCTCCCATGGTACAACCCCTGCTTTCACTATATATAATGTTGGTATATGTGGAGGGGACGGGAAAAAAACAAATTGTTAAAACAGGGATACAGGAGGACTCATTGCAACAATGAGATGTATAAGTTGTTATGTCAAAAAACGAACTTTACAACTTTGGGGGGGGGGGGATGGAGGGTGGGGACGGGCGGGGGGGGGGAGGATACGAAGGGATGGGAAGGGGAAACAAAGCAAGAGGTTACAATGCTTGATAAGAAATGTACTCATTATCTTACCCATGTAATTGTAACCCCTCTGTACAGTATTTTCACAATAAAAATATATTAAAAAAATAAGAAAAATAAATTATAAAGCGCTGACATCTTATTGAAAAGTGGCAGAAGTAAATGAATTACCTTGTAGTTCCACAAACTGATCCACAAAATCTTCAAGCTGAGGCTCATAATCTCTGAGTAGTTTATAAAACACCTCCAAAACTACCTCAGCAACTTCCCACTACAAATAAGAAAATAAGAAGTAAATATTTTAGTACAAGGTAGAAACTTGCCAGGCTTAGCTTTCCTCCCATCATTTTCTCCAAAATAATGAATGACAAAGCCCTGTCTACTTCATTAATTTATAATAAACAGAATGCAAATCCTACTTCATATTCCTTTATTTTGATGAAGGATGATGGATTAGTTCACTTCTTAGTCAAAATTTTTTTTTTCAATCTTTACTTAAGAAGTATTTCTATAGAAGTTTGGGCTCATTTACAAATTGAAAATATTTAGTACATAGTCATAGTCAATGTATAATTGAACAGTATCAGATTTCTCCAAGGAGTAATATTTTACATTTTCCCTAAGAACTTCACTAGATGGAAAAGAACTGAGGCGTCATCTCATCTCAACTCATCACTGTCACTTCAAAAAAAAAAAAAGAGCTCAGAGCAGTGATTGAATCCCACAGACTAGATGTCATGGCAGTAAGCATGCTACAAGCCTCAACCAGGGCATCTTAGACCAGGATTCCCTCACATAACACAGGCAAAGATAAAAAGATACAATCACTAGGTAGCTTGCTCTGAATGACATTGTTATTATCCCCATGTTTTAAAAAATGGGCTTAAAAGCTATGTACCATAGCTATGTGCTACTATAAAATCATTATTTCTACCAAACTCTACTGAGTTTGGAATGAGACAGCATTTTATTGTATTTAAATTATTGATTTTTTTGTATTTTCTAATATTTTTAAGTGTTTCTAAATTTTAAAAAGACATCAAATAATAATGAATTTTTTAATATTTTTTTTTTAAATTTTTGATAGGTCGTGGGGCTTAAACTCTTGGCTTGGGCGCTGCTCTGCCCACTTCAGCTCAAGGCGAGCGCTCTACCACTTGAGCCACAGCGCCACTTCCGGTTTTCTAGTGGTTTATTGGAGATAACAGTCTCACGGACTTTCCTGCCTGGGCTGGCTGGCTTTGAACCACAATCCTCAGATCTCAGCCTCCTGAGTAGCTAGGATTACAGGCGTGAGCCACTGGCGCCTGGCTAATAATGAATTTTTACAATGACAAATGGGATTCTGCTTGAAACATTTTATATTTACATTTATTGTTTTTATCAAATCAAAGCATGGCTTTTGGTAGAAGACATTATCCTAAAATACACTGTCATAAATTAAGCTCTAGAAGTATTTCAAGTAGTCAAATTCTAAAATTAGAGGGGAAATTCTTAGGGTAAATATAAGGACGTGGAAGTAAAATGAAACAGCAGCAGGGAAAGTAACACTAGAAGTGTAACTATGCAGGCAAAATCAGTAATCTAGAAAGAATGTGGCTGACTAGAGTTCTAAACACCAAGGTCACAGTGACTTTTAGGGAAAAAGGCTTTTAAAACCAGTACAAAAGTTGGGGATTTAGCTCAGTGGAAGAGCACTTGCCTAGCAAGTACAAAGCCCTGAGTTCCATCCTCCACTCTATTAAAAAAAAAAAAAAAAAAGTAAACAAATAAAACCAGTAAAAGTGTAAGAACATTTTGTTGAAAAGATCACAATGATTAAGTACCCATTATTCACCTGAAATGACTTTCATTAATGAGGTATGGTTCTGTTATTATTTTCATCAGGTCAGAAAAGTTAACAAAGTCATTCTAGATCTTAAATAAAATGTATTTAAATGGGTTATTTGGGTTTTTTTTGTTTTTTTGTCCATCATGGGGCTTGAACTCTGTGCCTGGGCACTGTCCTTCAGCTCAAGGCTAGCGCTCTACCACTTGAGCCATTGCACCACTTCCAGTTTTCTAGTGGCTAATTGGAGATAAGAGTCTCATAGATTTTCCTGCCTAGGCTAACTTTGAATGGCAATCCTCAGATCTCAGCCTCTTAAGTAGTTAGGATTACAGGCATGCCCACCATCGCCCACCCTGAATCTTTGTTTTTAACTACAAGGTAAACAAAACAAAAATGTGAACTTCAGTTAGTTATGACTAAATATTAGAAACAAGTTATATCCGCTGGTGACAAGGCAATAAATGAACTATACTGAACACCAGTGATGAATATAATGTAATCATTAAGAAGACAATTAAATAACATGAAAAGTCTTCATGTGGAACTGGCCCTGTGGCTCAAGTGGTAGAGCACTAGCCTTGAGCTGAAGAGCTGAGGGACAGCACCTAGGCCCACAGTTCAAGCCCCACGACCAACAAAAAGAAAGTTATATTAGCCAGGCTCTGGTGGCTCACGTCTGTAATCCTAGTTACTCAGGAGGCTGACATCTGAGGATCACAGTTCAAAGCCAGCCCGGGCAGGAATGTCCCTGAGACTCTTATCGCCAATAAACCACCAGAAAACCAAAAGTGGTGCTGTGGCTCAAGTGGTAGAGTGCTCCCCTTGAGCTGAAGAGTTGAGGGACAGGGCCCAGGCCCAGAGTTCAAGCCCCATGACCTACCAAAGAAAAAAAAAGGGGGAACAGGGGCTGGGAAGATAGCTGAGTGGTAGAGTGCTTTCCTTGCATGCATGAGGCCCTGGGTTCAATTCCTCAGCACCACATAAGCAGAAAAAAAGCTGGAGTGGTGCTGTGGCTCAAGTGGCAGAGTGCTAGCCTTGAGCTGAAGATCTGAGGGACAGTGCCCAGACCTAGAGTTCAGGCCCCACAACCAGCAAAAAAAAGTCTTCATGTATGTATCAAAAAGGGGATACAAAGTAATCCTGTCAAATGTTAATTCATTGTGCTTACATTAAAAAAAAGAAGTAATTTATCCATTGGGCAACCAGATTATAGGCAATAAAATTTCATTGTATACTTTTATTTTCCAAATTTTCCCAAATAACTAAGAAATTTTTAGTATAGTCATTATGTTAAAAAATATACGTATCATGTTCAAAAACAGCAAACTATAATACAGCAAAATGTTGCTAGAAGATACATCCAAGATTATTCTGGGAGGTAATAAACAGTATCATAGACTAAAGTGAATTAGGTCAGAACCTGGAAAGATCTCTTACATAGCTTTTAGTGGTTATGAGCTTGGATCTGGAATCAAGAGTCCTAGGTTCAAATCCTGGTCCTGGACCTTAGGCAAGTTCCTTAACCTTGCTAAGCCTCCATCTGTAAAATGGGAATATTAATCGTACCTGACTCAAAAAATACTGGAATTACATAAAATTATATATACGAGGAGCTCAGTAGTTTCTTAGGAACAGAGAGAGCCAGTATGTACATGTCAGTGCTCCCTCAGCCTCCATCCTCGACAACATTCCTTCCCACTGCCAATATTCTACAACCAGAAGCAGCACTAAGAGATTAACCAGTGTGCAAGTGTGATCTTATTCAATCCTAATCCAAATCATCCTAGTAAAGATCACATTTGTTTTCAACCAAAGTGCAACCTTTTTAGTTCAATTTTAGTTAAAATTTGTTCAAGTGGACATATAAAGGTCCTGCCTCAAAAAAAAAACGCAAAATCTGTTCAGTATATGAGACTATGAACTCCTAAATTATTGATCACTAAATGTCAATGCTTTAATCTACAGTCTGAATTTATTTTTTAATATATATAATTAATCAAGCTAGAGGTATTTCAGGATTAAAACTGAATTTGCTAACTTTCAAAAGCTAAAATGAATTTGTAGACCATTATATGCTGGATAAAAGAAAAAGCAAACACTAAGTAACTTTTCTCTGAACATAACCTTTTCAGCAGCTCTCCTGTAGGCTCTTGTACGAAATCGGAGAAACACAGAATCTCTAAGGAACTGCAAATAGGGGTCAAAGCCAGGGGGCCGCAGACCAGCGCCCAAATTAGAAGGAAATGAGCTCTCCACCAGGGTGCTGATCAACTGGCAAAAGGCCCGAGTCAATGGGTATTCTTCACATCGGGATTCTATTTCATTGAGTTCAACCTTCAAAGAAAAACAAAAGTTGGTAATATAAATGCTCTGCATTTCATAGCTATAACTCACCAACAGGGTTAAATCATATCAGAAGACTAATAACCGATATTATCATGTTTCAGTTATAGAAATAAATACTAAAGTATGTCAATCTGATGAGTCAGAAGAACTTCAAATCCTCACGTATTATTCCAAACTAGAATTAAAAAGAGATCTTAAATGTTTAAGTAGAGATCCTGAGGCACTAAACAGGAGGATCTTACTTCAAGTCCTGCTCAAGGCCAGCCCAGGCAAAAAAATTTATCAAACCTCTTCTTAACCATTAAGCTGGGCATGGTTATATGTATTTTGGCCCCAACCATGTTGAAGGAATAAATAGAAGGATCAAGGTCCAAGGCTAGCCCTGAGGGGAAAAAAATTAAAGCAAAACTGGCTAGAAGCATAGTTCCAAGTGGTAGGGTCTAGCCAGCTAGGGCCATCCATACCACCACAAATAAAATGAAGAAACAGGTTGAGTCAAGTAACTTAATTAAACAGTTGAAACCAAGACTTTTCAATTTAGATAGTTTTCATGTAAATCCTTCTCCAACTCTGGAACATTAAGTATTTGATTCTTTTCATTAATGGTTTCATCTCCATTTAAACACTGATTAGGAAGCCTTTTAAATGTAAATATATTAAATCTGGTAGTTAATCGTAGTTTATAATCTTTTTATTTCACGTGTGTGAATGAATACAGTCTCTAAATCTTACCTCTATCCCAATTGCTTGCCTCTGACTTGGAACCCTGACAGTCTGCAGTATCTTAAAATAAAAAATACATGTCAGTAATATTCCTCATATATCACTGAGCAGTAATGGTTGTGCATATTACTAGTCACAGATCACATATAGGGCTCTCACTCATCTCACAATGTCCATTAGCAATGACAGAGTCCCTGACAGACTTCTGTTAACAATCTTCATAGATTCACACAGGATTTTCGACTGGAAATGGGTCATTTTTAGGAGCACACAATCTGCTCTTTTCAGCAAATTTCCTCTCAGATATTCTGGGAATTAATCCTTTAAGGGATTTACAGGATAAAATCTCACTAGTGTTGAAAGACACATAAATTCACAAGCAGCTCTACTTTGACCAAGTAACTTAATAAGATTTCTTAAAATGGACAGGCATTTTGAATTAAAACGTTCTGTCCTGACCTGGCGTAGGACCTAACTTGGTAAACAAAAATTGTATTTATTCATGATAAATTGTATTTATTCATGATACTTAACTTTTCTGCAACTTAAGAGTATAAGATTAAATAAAATCCTTTTTAAAATGTTGCTGTTGTAAGAACAAAGATTTCTAAACCCAATCACATTTAATTTGCAATGTAAAAAGGCAAAAGCAGTCAGGACATTGGTAAATAGTAGTATTTACCCCCTGCCCCCCCCCCAAAAAAAATCTCGTATGCATCAAAAAGTGAAGAATCAGTACTTAGCATTCACCAACTTCAGCATATACCAACTTCATTAACTGTTCTCTTTATAAAGAAATGTTCATATCTTCAGGACACATACATTAGAAAATAACCAAGAAGAGTTTACAATTACAAAATGAAGCTGGAGCTAGTGGCTCACACCTGTAATCCTATCTACTCAGGAAGCTGAGATCTGAGGACTGAGGCTCAAAGCCAGCCCAGGCAGAAAAATCTCTGAGACTCTTTTCTCCAATTAATCATCAAAAAACAGAAAATGGAGCTGTGGCTCAAAGTGGTAGAGTGCTAGCCTTGAGGAAAAGAGTTCAGGGACAGGGTCCTGGCCCTGGATTCAAGCCCCACAACTGATACAAAAGAAAAAAAAAAAAAAAAAGATTACTTCTGTGAATAATGAGTTTGTAGGCTTCTTTAGATTGTATTACTTCCAAGATCTTTGCCTATTTCACCTATTTCCTAGAGACAGTTCTGTAAAGCATATCCTTACTTTCCTTTTTTACTTTATCATATAGACAAATAACTATTCTTGGAATAAAAATTCTAAGCCTACATTACAGAGAGGAAAACAATAATTCATTGAGACATCAAATATCATATAACCTATCTACTTCCCCTCCCATGTCAGCATAAAGTACATTCATTCTGTAAGTATGCAGAAATGAAAATTTTCCTGCTGTTCTAGTTCTAATTTTGCCCAAAGTTCATCATCTTGGCAGTAAGTCTTCATGACTATCAATAATAAAAAGTACTTTGCTGCTGTTAAAATTCCCATGCAAATTTAGTGAACAGTTGGATGTGCCCTTTATGAGAGAAAAAAAACAAACATTTCTAGTGATGATATACAGCTAAATAAGGTATGTCACTCTCCTGGTTTGAGGCATGCTGAGCAAAGGAAAAAAAGGAGAAAAGAAAACATACACATCCCACATTTAGTAAGTACAAACAGCTTCTGAAGGCTTTCATCAACATGGTGTGAAAGAGTGGAAGAAATCTGTCCACCCAGAATTATCTTACAGATTTTCAAAAATAAAGCCTAACAGAATTGTCTGAAAAACTAATCCCTGATAACCTAGTGAAACTGTCAACTGAGCCAAAAGAAAAACCTAGGTTTATTAGTTTCTAATGCTGTGCTTGGTTGCCAAACTTTCTAGCTGGGAAGTGCACAGTATACATTACATATTACCAAGCTACTTTCCAAATAATGCAATGAGGAAGTTCCTATCACTACCTGAGTGTACTCCAAGGACTGCCAGAGGGACGCAGCAACTTCAGGAGACTTTCCAAACGCTGCCAATGTCTTCAGCAGCTCGGCCTTGAGAACAGGGGGAATGCTGCACTGCAGTAGGCCCAGAATCACCACAACAGGCGTCCACTGGGGATGCTCACAGAGTGCCAAGCGGGCATTTTCACTCTGAGAATGGAACCCGAAAAGAGCAAGTTTTTATTCACTCATTTTGAGGGGCTCACTATGTTCATGTTGCCCAGACTGGTCTTCAAAGCTCACAGCATGGTCTTGCTTTCCATTTTTAAAAGCTAAGAAAAATGACCAGCAATCTCTAGTTAGCACTGATGCTGCCCCTCACACTTTAAGACATACCTAAACAAAGATAAGCCTATTATTAATGCTGTCAGTCTAACCAGTGGGGCAAGTCAGACTGCTAGTTTGGTCAAAGAATGGAAGAGAAATTACGTTTGTAGACCCAAATGTGGGAAATAACACTATAAAAGGGATATATGAGCTGCCAAGGCTTCCTAAGTCTTACTTAGATATTTTAAAGCTTTTCTGAATTGATGCTATACTTTAATAAAATGCATTTTTTAAACTAGTAACAATGTAAAAATATAGTTATCAAGAATCACTTCATTTTACCAACTTGACATTTTGAATAATAAATTGAAAGCATGATTAGGAAGATGGAAAAAGCTAGACGACAATATTCTCATCTTTCAGAGATGTTAGACCAAGTAACTTAACTTTTTTTAATGAACACAGAAATAAACAACTAAATGAATTTCTAAACTGGGAAACTTGTGATGAAAATATGCTTTCTTTTTTTTTTTGTCGGTCGTGGGGGCTTGAACTCTGGGCCTGAGTGCTGTCCCTAAGCTCTAGAGCTCAAGGCTAGCACTCTACCACTTGAGCTACAGTGCCACTTCCGTTTTTCTGGTGGTTTATTGGAGATAAGAGTTTCATGGACTTTCCTGCCCGGGCTGGCTTTGAACCGAGATCCTCAGATCTCAGCCTCCTGAGTAGCTATGATTACAGGCGTGAGCCACTGGCGCTCGGCGAAAATATGCTTTCTAAAGATTAATTTGGTTAGATTCAGGTAAATGGTTTTATTTAGGGTGAAAAAAAAAAAAACTAGGTAACTTCTTTTTAATTAAAGCTATCCTTTATGTATGCACATATATACATAGATTTGCCCTTACGCTAGAAAACCAAGAAAGATATGCAGACAACAACTGACTCTTACTGGCTCTTCTGACTACTTTCTTTAAAATTTAGTCTATTATTTTCATACTTAAGATTATATTATTGAGTGGAATGAGTATAATTTATATGTTCTAGAGATTAAGAAAATAAAGAATTTAAGAACTAATTCTATGTGCAAAATTTATTACTCATAAACTTTAAGCATTTAAAAAAATGTTTGGCACCTTTAAATTCCACTGTGCTAGGATATAAACAAAATTATGCTGTGGGTGAGTTACTTACCCAAGTAATGATGGTAGATGTGAGTTGCAAAAAAGCAATCAGTCCATCTTGCTCTTTCTGGGTGATACCACGTGAAGGGAGGTGACGGTACTGGACACTATCTGCACTTGGAAGATCCTTCCGGAGGTGTTCATGATAAAGCATCAATGAGTGAAAGAAATGCTCCCAGGAAACAGGACTACCACCTGCTCCCTGAATATTCTCAACTGTAAAAAATAGCAGCACAAAATTTTCTTTGGAAAACAACAACAGCAAAAATAGCCAGGCCACTGTACTCAGTATCTGTAATACTAGGTACTAAGGAGTCTGAAATCTGAAGACCGCAGTTCAAAGCCAGCCTGGGAAGGAAAGTCTGTGAGACTCTCCAATTAATCAACAAAGTCTCCAATCAACTACAAATTAATTAATTAATATCTAACCACCAAAAAAGCCAGAAGTGGGGCCATCGCCTCAAACACTAGCCTTGAGCAAAAATTCTCAGGGATAGCATCCAGGTCCTAAGTTCAATCCCCAGGACAGGCACAAAACAAAAACATTAAAGAGGAATGGACAACCTCCCTAAACAATGAGACCGTAATTAAGGCATCACTATGCTTGAAGCCATCTGTCATAAAAACAAATTATAGATCTAGTAGAACTCAGCATGAATAACCAATATTTTTCACTAGGCAGTGGGACAGTAAACTCAAGAGTGCAATAACAACTTAAATCTAGATTTTCCTTACCATGACTACTACCATTGACTTTGAGCAGACTGAAACAGTAGTGGGCACACTGAGGTCCATTGGCCAAGCCTTGGAGCATTTTCAAATAAGGAATATAAATAGTTGGAGGCAAGAGGTCACCCATTTGCCTAACAAACTTTGATAAGACAACCTGAAATTAAGAAAAACCAATAGTTTACATAAAGTCTATGCTAACTTTTAGGCAACATGTACTAGCTCATGAAGCCTCCACATGAGCTATATAAATTAAGTGCTGATTTAACCCTAGCAAATGCAAAATTAACAGGCATTCTATTTATGTAAAATTATTTTGAAGCCTGTCATAAGCAATTTAATGTGATTACAGAATACTTTTGTGAATATAAAGTACATTTTTCCAAATATTTCAATGTCACAACATGTAAGACTACATACATTTTAAAATATCTAAGACAGCTAAAGATACTTACTAACTCAAAATTAGCCAGCAAATTCAAAGGCATACTTCAACACCAGAATAACCAAACAACAGTATAATTAGTATGAAGATCTGGCAACCAAAAGGATGTGGTTTCTTTGTTCTCATCAAGTCCTATGCTTTCAAATCCACTTCTTTTTCTATTTTTGTTGTTTATGCTTTAAATATATTAGTAACTAAAAATATTACTCAGATTCATTAAGTGGAATTCCAAACAGGAAATGCTATAAATCTCTAGAAAGTATTAAATCTGTTAGGTATAACAATGGTTATACATGGGGTAGGTAAATATCATTTAAAGAGATATACTTACTTAACCACTGAGGGGTGAAATGTCATACTATACATAATTTCCTTTGAAAAAACTCCAGCAAAATGCAAGTAGTAAGAATAATATAGATGAAGTTAAAATATAGCAGTATGTGGCTGAGAAGGTGGCTCAGTGGTAGAGTGCTCGCCTTGTATGCATGAGGCGTTCGATTCCACAGTACCATATAAGCAGAAAAAGCTGGAAGTGGCACTGTGGCTCAAGTGGTAGAGCACTAGCCTTGAGCTGAAGAGCTCAGGAACAGCGCCCAGGCCCAGAGTTCAGGCCCCAACGACTGATTAAAAAAAAAAAAAAAAAAAAAATATATATATATATATATATAATATATATATATATAATAGAGAGACTGATAGACAGATATAGATATAGCAGTATGTTAACTTATGTGAAAATTTTATTGTATCTTTTATTATATTTTACTATATCTTTGTACATATTAAATACACTTTATATTATATATTAATTACTTAATATTAAGGACTGCATGTTATATTTATATGTATTTTATTATATGTTTCATGTATTTCAAACTCTGCATAAGCTTTTAAAAATTTACTCTTTAAAAAAAGGTTTTAGCTGAGTGCTAGTGGCTCCTGCCTGTAATCCTAGCTACTCAGATGCTAAGATCTGAGGTTGGAGGTTCAAAGCCAACCCAGAGAGGAAAGTCCTTGAGATTCTTTTTTTTTTTTTTTTAAGGTTTTTTGGGGGTTTTTTTTTGGGGGGGGGGTCCAGTTGTGGGGCCTGAACTCTGGGCCTGGGCGCTGTCCCTCAGCTCTTCAGCTCAAGGCTAGTGCTCTACCATTGGAGCCACAGCGCCACTTCCGGCTTTTTTCTTTTTTTTTTTCAGGTAAGGGGTAGGTTTATTCAGTAGACCTGCTGGGACCAGGCAAGGTTGGCACTCCACGTGGTTTTGAAAGGCCTGGCAATGAGAGAGAGCTGGGAAAGAGAGGAAAGAGCTAGAAAAGAGCAGAGAGAGGGGTAAGAACAGTAGCACTCACGTGGTATTCAGTGGACCTGCTGGGACCAGGCAAGGTTGGCACTCCACGTGGCTGGGAAAGAGAGAGGAAAGAGCTAGAGCAGAGAGAGAGCAGACAGAGCTAGAAAAGAAGAGCAAGAGCAAGAGAGCTAGAAAAGAAGAGCAAGAGAGAGAGAGAGAGAGATAGAAAAGAACAGCAAGAGGGATAGAGAGTAGCAGAGAGAGCTAGAAAAGAAGAGCAAGAGCTAGAAACGAACAGAGAGAGAAAGAGCCCGGCTTTTTTCTTTTTGCTTATGTGGTGCTGAGGAATCAAACCCAGGGCCTCAGGCATGCAAGGCAAGTGCTCTACCACTGAGCCACCTTCCCAGCCCCAAGTCCTTGAGATTCTTATCTCCAATTAACCAGTCAAAAAGCTGGAAATGGAGGTGTGGCTCAAATGGTAGAGTGCCAGCTTTGAGGAGAAAGCTAAGAAAGTGGCACCCCGGCCCTGAGTTCAAGCCCCAATACCAACACACACACAAAAAAAAACACACACACACACAAAAGTTTTTAACATACTCTTCTATGAAATATTTTCCTTAATGGAAAAAGCTAAAACTTGGATAAGAATGCACTAAAATATAAGGAGGCTTCTGATGCTAGAAGGCAGAAAACATGAAAACTCCACACCATAGAAACTTCTAAACAGAAATCCCAGATATAGCCACAGAAAATGGCCTCTTGCTTTACATTATCTGGAAGACTCACAGACATGATACTATCAATTAAAAATAAGCCAGGTGGACACTGGTAGCTCAGACCTATTATACTAGCTACTCAAGATGAGCTGTGGCTCAGAGATAGAGCACTAACCTTAAGCACAAAAACTCAGGGACAGCACCTAGACAGAGTTCAAGCCACAGAAACAGGAGAAAAATAAGAAAGAGCTTCTAAGGCTGTAAACTTTTTACTTTAACATTCACACTTCCCCTTTTCCAACCTGATACGAATTATGTATTTTGGTTACTGACAAACTATAGCAAATAGAATAAAATACCAATAGAAATCAAGTAAGTGATACATTATAGGGCCAGAAACTTCTCTGCTCCAAATAATTTGATACCCATCTAGTATGTAAACTGACCTAACTACATAAAATCCAAAATGATAGTAAGTTAAATGTTAATAGTTTCAAGTTTTTTAAGTCATAAGGAAGTATGTAAATTTCTCAAGGTCAGAGCAGTGCTCATCTGAGTTAACAGCAGTACCATCTGAAAATAACATTTTCAAAATTCTTACTTACCATACTGGAGTACAGAAAGGAGAAAGCCTAAAAGCTCACCTGGCGTTGAGGAGGTCTCTGATGAGCCACGCCCAGATAAGAACCCATGATAGTGGGAGTCTGCAAAGGCTCAGAGGGACACCAATATTCTAGGGCAAGCTCCAAATGAAAGGGATTTTTTTTATATAGTTCACCAATCTGCAAAGAGAAAGCAAAGACTATGGGGGACATAAAAAAAGTATTGAATTCCCTTGTGAATATCAAGTATAAGGAATAAAATTTTCCAAAGTAAAGGAAAACAAATGGAAAGAAGAGATGAGAAGATACCACTAAAATGACTTACCAAGAGCATTAAGTGTTCCAGATCCCTTCTGAGTGAAATAGGGGGGTCATTACCCATCTGCACACTCATGTGAATTATTCGTGCATCTTCATCTGCACGATTCTTCAGTTGTTTCACCTATTTAATCACACATGATTTAATATGCAAATATCTTATATATGGCTAGTAATAATGAAATCAGGAAATAAGGAACTGTCTTAAAGTAATTTCATTCAAGGAAAATATACTTTTAATACCTATTAAGCTTTAGTGACTTAAAAAATAGGTTAGGAGGTCTGGGAATGTGGCTTAGTGGTACAGTGCTTGCCTAATATGCATGAAGCCCTAGGTTCAATTGCTTATACCACATAAAAAGAAAAAGCTGGAAGTGGTCCTATGGCTCAAGTGGTAGAATGCTAGCCTTGAGCACAAAGAGGCTCAAGTCCCAGGACTGGCAAAAGAAAAAAGAAAAGAAAAGAAAAAAGGAAAAGGCTAGGAATTTTACTTCAATATTATTACCAGTAGTTTATAATACATTAAAACTTCAGCCAAGGACCAGTGACTCACGGCTGAAATCTTAGCTGCTCAGGAGGCTGAGATTTAAGCATTATAGTTCAAAGCCAGACGGGGCAGGAAAGGCTGTGAGACTCTGATTTCCAATGAACCACCAGAAAAGTGGAAATGGCACTGTGGCTCAAAGTGGTAGAATGTTAGCCATGTTCAAGCCCCACAACTGACAAAAAAATTTAATTAATTAAATAAATGAATAAAATAAAATAGGGTCTGGGAAGGTGGCTCAGTGGTAGAGTGCTTGCCTTGTATGTATGAGGCCCTCAGTTAGAGGGCACCACATAAGCAGAAAAAGCTGGAAGTAGTGATGTGGCTCAAGAAAACTTCAACGAATTTTCCACAATGTAGAAGCTGAGATTAACCCATGCTTCTCAATGGAGAAATTACTGACATTTTGGATATGTTTTCAATGGGTTGGATTATCTTGAATTATTGTCTGAAATTTAGCATTTCTAGAACTACCTACACACTAGTAGTAATACACTACAAATTATGACAAGAACAGTTGAGAACCTCTATCTTATGACAATTGCATAAAGTAATTGCCAACAGAAATAAGAAACTACTTCTTTCACCAAAAAACTAAAAACAACTTATAGGTACACAAATTCACAATTATTAGAGATTTCAACATTTCTATCAATAGTCAATAAAACAAATATACATAAAATCAACAGAAAAAACTAAACAACAGAAGCAAGTAACTTGACCTAATTATTTATAGAACACGCATCAAAATGATAGATTATATGTTTCTTTCAGGCACACACAGAATACTTACCAAGAAAAGCCATAGTCTCATCCATAAAACAAATGTAAGTATATTCTCAGAACACAGAAAATTTAAACTAAAAACTAATGATGGTTCTTTTTCCAGTTGCGTTTGTATTTTGCATTAGACCTACACAATATTTTACAAGACCAGACACTCCAGGGTATTTTCTTTTCTTTAATTAACACATAACATTATAATATACACATGAAAACCAAGCGCCAATGGCTCACGCCTGTAATCCTAACTACTCAGGAGGCTGAATCTGAGGATCGCAGTTCAAAGCTAGCCCAGAAAGGAAAATCTGTGAGATTCTCATCTCCAAATAACCACCAGAAAACCATTAGTGGTGCTGTGGTTCAAGTGGTAGAGTGCTTGCCTTGAGCTGAAGAGCTCAGGGAAACCATCCAGTCCCAGAGTTCAATCCCCATGGCTGACAAAAAATAATAATAACAAAAATAAAAAATAAAAAAAAAAAAATAAAAAAAGTTTAGGTCATTTTTTCTCTCATTTACATCCCACCATCATTTTTATGGCTTCTTTTGCATAAAATGGCATAGCATCTAACATACAGAAGCTCTCTAAAATAGCTTTAAAACCCGATTTTTGGACCACCAGTACATTTATCCAAATGTAGCATTATATTAGCTTCTTTTTTTGGGGGGGGGGGGGGGTCCGGTCGTGGGGCCTGAAATCTGGGCCTGGGCACTGTCCCTCAGCTCTTCAGCTCAAGGCTAGGGCTCTACCACTTGAGCTCCAGCACCACTTCCGGCTTTTTTCTTTTTGCTTATGTGGTGCTGAGGAATCTAACCCAGGGCCTCAGGCATGCAAGGCAAGCACTCTACCACCGAGCCACCTTCCCAGCCCCTATATTAGCTTCTTAGATCTTTGAGATTATCTGTACTTATGCTGATACACACACACACACACACACACACACACACGCGCGCACACACACACACACACACACACACTTGCTCTCTGCAATTAAGAATCTAATAACTAAGACACACACACACACACACACACACACACACACACACACACTTGCTCTCTGCAATTAAGAATCTAATAACTAAGACACACACACACACACACACACACACACACTTGCTCTCTGCAATTAAGAATCTAATAACTAAGAGAGGGTAATATCTGGCCTGAGGGTCACATAGCCACTCAAAATCATTTGATCTGGTATTGCTAAAGAAACTATAGGCAGGACTTCAAAATTCAATAAACCTAGCTTTTTTCATAGCAACATAAACATCAATACCAGCAAACATCACATACCAAATGGCTCATGCAGAAAAAAGTTTTCCACACAATTATTTTCCCACTGTGTCTCTTCAAATCATGAACAAATATACAGTTGTCCTTCAGTACTCATGGAGGATTAGTTCCACCACCCTTCACGAACACCAACATCATGTATTCTCAAATCTCTTACATAAAATAATGTATTAGCCAAGCATGGTGGCATTCAGAATGTTAAAGCACGAAGATCATAATTTCAAAGCCAGCCTGGGCTACAGAGCAAATTGTAGACTACATAGTAAGACCTGTCTCAATAGTAGATAATAGCATCCTATTCAAACTGAACCTATACATATCTTCCCACATGCTTTCCGTCACTTCTAGATCAATAATATAATGCAAATGTTATGTAAATTACTGTATTAATTAAGGAATAATAATGGGGGGAAAGTCTATATATGTTCAATTACAGATATAAATTTTTTCCTAGTATTTTTCATTGAAGGTTTGGTGAATCAGCAGTGTAGAGCCTATGGACAAAGAGGACTAATAGTATTAAATAAGCACAGATCTTTGAGTGGCATGGAGTTAGTAGTTTTCTACTCACAGACACAGACACATGGTCATTTAGTTACTACTTCCTTATTATAAACCATTCATAATGTCAACTTTTCTTCTAAATAGCTTCTCAGATAATGGAATATTATAATGGAATATTATTTCATTTTTATAAGCCACAAGCTGTAATTGTAATATGCTGCTGTGAAATTTTAGTCTATATTAAAAGATTTAGCTTCTAAAACAGAGTTAATAAATTAGTTTAAAATTATTTTACAAAATGCTCATTAATTTTTACTAGACATACATACAGTATGACACTTACCTTCATTGGCATGAGTGCCAGGAAATCTGTGATGAGGTTATGAGTTCTTCGGATATAAAATTCCTCTTGATAGAAGTTTTCGGACACCACTACAGACTCAGTAAGGAACAGGAAAACACTATCAGCAATTGCAAGTTCTGCCATTGCCTCATCTGCTTCTGTGAATTCAGCCAAAGCTAGAAATACATCAAAGAAAAAGCAGAGGAAGTTCATTGAATTAGGTTGAATTTGATACTTCTCAAATTTCTACTAGATCATGTATAAAAATAAACCATGAACCACTGTAATTGATGTAAACTCTAAAGAACTTCTGAAAAAGTACATTAGAAAAACATGTTCTTCTTAATAATATGAGCGATGAAGATTATTTTAGAGATGTTTAATGTTAACAGACGTTGTCAGAGAACTACTAACCAAACATTAATACATTAAAATGACACTGAGGCTTTAATCCCAATAAATTCTTTTTCTTTTCTTTTTTTTTTTTTGGGCCCGGTTGTGGGGCTTGAACTCTGGGCCTGGGCGCTGTCCCTCAGCGCTTCAGCTCAAGGCTAGCGCTCTACCACTTGAGCCACAGCGCCACTTCCAGCTTTTTTCTTTTTGCTTATGTGGTGCTGAGGAATTGAACCCAGGGCCTCATGCATGTAAGACAAGCGCTCTACCACTGAGCCACCTTCCCAGCCCCTTTTTTTTTGGTCGGCTTGCTCTGGGCCTGGGTACTATCCCCGTGCTCTTTAGCTCCAAGTGAGCGCTCTACCACTTGAGCCACAGCACCACTTCTGGTTTTCTAGTGGTTTATTGGAGATAAAGTCTCACAGACTTTTCTGCCAGGGCTGGCTTTGAACTGTGATCCTCAGAGCTCAGCCTCCAGAGTAGCTAGGATTAAAGACATGAGCCACCAGGGCCCAGCTCCCAATGAATTGCTGGTAAAAAAAAAAAAACTTGTGCTGGGAAGGTGGCTTAGTGGTAGAGTGCTTGCCTAGCATGCATGAAACCTTGGGTTTGATTCCTCAGCACCACATAAGCAGAAAAGGCTGGAAGTAGTACTGTGGCTCAAGTGGTACAACACTAATCTTGAACTGAAGAGCTGAGAGACATTGCCCAGGCTCAGAGTTCAGGCCCCATGACTGACCAAAAAAAAAAAAAAAATCTCACCAGACGCCGGTGGCTCACGCCTGTAATCCTAGCTACTTAGGAGGCTGAGATCTGAGGATCGCAGTTCAAAGCCAGCCCAGGCAGAAAAGTCCAGGCAGAAAAGTCCGTTTTTATCTCCAAATAAAACCACTAGAAAACTGGAAGTGGCACTGTAGCTCAAGCGGTAGAGCACTTGCCTTGAGCTGAAGAGCACAGGGACAGCGCCCAAACCCAGAGTTCAAGCCCCAGGACCAACCAAAAAAAAAAAAAAAATCTTCAAGTCAATCAATAAAGACCAGAAACCTAGACACGATGAGTTAAATAACTATTAATTTGGTAATCAAGTAGCTAAACCCTTAAACATAAACTGGACTACCTGTAATCTTTTATATGCTTTACTTGGAAAATTTCAAACAGCTATATCATCAGAATAACATGATATCCACAAAGCCATCATTTCATTTTAGTATTATCAATTTAGTTAATATTTCTCCTCTCCATTCGCATTATTACACTGAAGCAAATTTCAGACATTTTAACACTTTCCCATTAAGTATGTCAAGATGCAACTCAAAAAGATACTTAAGAAACAAACCATAGAAATGTACACAATACTATTATCACCTCTTAAAAAATAATTTCTCATGAGATGTACAAGTCATTATGTCGAAAACAAACTTTACAACTTTGGTGGGGGGGGGGGAGGATTGGGTGGGGGGCCAGGGGGGATGATGGGAAAGGATGGGAAGGAGAAACAAAGGAGGAGGCTACAATGCTTGATAAGAAATGTACTCATTAT
The DNA here is from genome assembly GCF_019054845.1 of Dipodomys spectabilis. NCBI lineage: Eukaryota > Metazoa > Chordata > Mammalia > Rodentia > Heteromyidae > Dipodomys > Dipodomys spectabilis. The sequence continues at coordinate 832,116 of NW_024871196.1, read as the reverse complement.
CTTGCCCATGTAATTGTAACCCCTCTGTACAGTATTTTCACAATAAAAATAAATAAATGAAAAAAATAATTCTCAATTTCAAATATGCACAAGTAATGCTCAAATTTACAACTGTTTCTTTCATAAATGCCATGACAAGTTTTTTGCAGTTTATCTTTTGTCATCTACTTGCTTAAATACTCAAATAAGGTCTATAAAGCAAAAGCTGCAGGCTGGGAATGTGGTTTAGTGGTAGAGTGCTTGCCTACTACACATGAAGTCCTGGGTTCAATTCCTCAATATCACATATACAGAAAAAGGCAAAGTGGTGCCATGGCTTGAGTAGTAGCATGGTAGCCTTGAGCAAAAGAAGCTCAGGGTCAGTGCCCAGGCCCTGAGGTCAAGTTCCAGGACTAACCAAAAAAAAAAAAAAAGAGCAAAAACTGCAATAACTGATCCATCTGTAGACTTCCATACATCTTTTTTGCTTTCCCATTACTTAAGAAACTGTTTTTTTTGGTCCCATAGGTTTTGCCCACAATGTGGTATGACACTGCAACCCAGCAACACAGACCATCCTTCCTCTACATATAGCAAAGTCTGGTAGTTTGATCTAGAGAGGTCTGGTCTGATTCTGAATTTTTGTTTTTTCTTTTTGTTTTTTTTTTTGTTTTGTGTCCATTCATTGGGCCTGAACTCTGGGCCTGGGCGCTGTCCCTCAGCTCTTCAGCTCAAGGCTAGCGCTCTACCACTTGAGCCACAGTGCCACTTCCAGCTTTTTTCTTTTTGCTTATGTGGTGGTGAGGAATTGAACTCAGGGCCTCAGGCATGCAAGGCAAGTGCTCTACCACTGAGCCTCCTTCCCAGCCCCTCAGCAGTGTATTTCTTGATGGAAGAGTGCAACAGTGCTTAGGACAGACTCAACAAAAATTCAGAATCAGGGCTGGGAAGGTAGCTCAGTGGTAGAGCGCTTGCCTTCATGTCTGAGGCCCTGAGTTCGATTCCTCACCATCACATAAGCAAAAAGAAAAAAGCCGGAAGTGGCACTGTGGCTCAAGTGGTAGAGCGCTAGCCTTGAGCTGAAGAGCTGAGGGACAGCGCCCAGGCCCAGAGTTAGACCCACGACCGGACCCAAAAAAAAAAAAAAAATACATTGCTGATAATTTCTGTTAAGTTTCAAATATAAAATTGCTAGGTCATTTTATAGCAATCTGACTTTGAAAAAGAAGTGCTACACAGTTTGTTCGGCTGGCCTATCAAAGAAATCAAATATATAGTACATTACTGAAAATGCATTTTTATTGCCTTGAATAAGGTCAAAAAAATGTATATAATCCAGGTAGCCTCACCACATAAATGTTTAAAGAGTAGTGAAAAGTGAAAAGGGTATGTAGGACTGATGAAGAGAATTTGTATATAAATGTACAAATCTAAGTGTCTAATAGTTGCTTTTTTTTTTTTGGTCGGTCATGGGGCTTCAACTCTGGGCCTAGGGGCTGTCCTTCAGCTCTTCAGTTCAAGGCCAGCACTTTACCGCATAAGCCACAGTGCCGCTTGAGCCACAGTGCCTCTTGAGGCACAGTTCCACTTCTGGTTTTCGAGTGGTTTATTGGAGATAAAAGTCTCACACGTGTGTAATCTTAGCTACTCAAGAGGCTGAGATCTGAAGATCGTGGTTCAAAGCCAGCCCCGGCAGGCAGGAAAGTCCGTGAAACTCTTATCGCCAATAAACCACTAGAAAACAGGAAGTGGCGCTGTGGCATAAGCGGTAGACCACCTGCCTTGAGCTGAAGAGCTGAGGGACAGCGCCCAGGCCCAGAGTTCAAGCCCCACGACCGACCAACCAGGAAAAAAAAAAGGCTCATGGACTTCCCTGCCCATGATGGCTTTGAACCATGATCCTCAGATCTCAGCCTTCTGAGTAGCTAGGATTACAGGCGTGAGCCACTGGAGCCTGGCTCCCAAGATTTCTGAAAACCCCTTAGAAACAGTCTGATACTATTGAACAAAATGTTCTGCAATTGCACAGTTGATAAGATACTGGAATCTGCTGATATCTACTAAGACTAGAAAACGTAAGGCATGGATTGTAAGCTTGAACAAAGCCTTAAAACATGTGACACAAAAACAGCAGTGATAATTTTTAGACTTCAAATTACAATGAAAGCATAATTTGCATTTTGGAAGGCAGTACTCTATTAATATGATAACTATATGAATGCAAAAAACAGAATACAATATGCTATATAGACTGTCAAAATTTTCCTGACTATTCTCGATTGTTCCAAATAATCTTTTAATACAGTTTTTGTTCCAGTTCTGGGGCTTGAATTTGGGGCCCGGGTAAGACTTGAGCCACACAATTCTACCTACAACTTTTATTTACTTGTTAATTGGAGCAGACTTTCTTGGCCAGCATTGCTTCAAACTGCTATCATCAGATTCTCCTGAGTAGGGAGGATTTACAGGTATGAACCACTTGTACCTGCTACTTATATATTTTAAAATAGGAAATTTTTAATTTGATACAATGTGAACAAATCAAGATGGAAAATATATAAAATACTAATTTTTTTTAAATATAGAGCCAAGGATTTAGCTCAGTGGTAGAGTACTTGCACAGCATATAATATATGTGAGACTAAAGCCTATTCAATCCCCACCACTAAAATAAGTGATATTGGGGCTGGGAAGGTGGCTCAGTGGTAGAGTGCTTGCCTTGCATGCATGAGGCCCTGGGTTCGATTCCTCAGCACCACAGAAGCAAAAAGAAAAAAGCCGGAAGTGGCGTTGTGGCTCAAGTGGTAGAGCGCTAGCCTTGAGCTGAAGAGCTGAGGGACAGCACCTAGGCCCAGAGTTCAGGCCCCACGACCGGACCCAAAAAAAAAAAAAAAAAAGTGATATTGTCAACTTGAATTTTATTTTCATTTATTTTTCTTTTGGCAGTCCTGGAGATTGAACTCAGGGCCTTGGATACTGTCCAGAGCTGCTTTGCTTAAGGCTGGCTCTCTTCCACTTTAGCTACAACACTACTTCCAGCTTTTTTGAGGGGGGAGGAAGGTGGTAATGGGAGAGAAGAGTCTCAGACTTTCTTGTCCAGGCTTTAATCCATAATCCTCAGATCTCAGTCTCTTGAGTAGCTAGTATTACAGATGTGAGCCACTGGTGACTGGCACCATTTTTAATTTTAAACTTTTAAAATCTTATTTTAGGCTAGGCACTGGTAGCTCACACTGGTAATCCTAATTACTCAGGAGGCTGAGATATGAGGAATGAGTTCAAAGCCAGCTTGTCCAGAAAAGTCCAATGCACTAATTTCCAATTAACCTTCAAAAAGCCAAAATTATAGCTGTGGCTCAAGTGACAGAGCACTGATCTTGAGGAACAGGCTAAGTAAGAGACAGAGCCATGGCCTTAAGTTTAAGCCCTAGCACTGGCATAAAAAATATAAATAGCCAGAAGCCAGTGGCTCACATCTATAACCCTAGCTACTCAGGAGGCTGAGATCTGAGGATCGATGTTCAAAGCCAGCCCGGGCAGGAAAGTCCATGAGACTTGTATCTCCAATAAACCACTCGAAAACTGGAAGTGGCGCTGTGGCTCAAGCGATAGAGAGCTCACCTTGAGCTGAAGAGCTCAGGGACAGCAGCGCCCAAGCCCAACGACCGACCAAAAAAAAAAAAAAAAAAAAAGTGTGTGTGTGTGTGTGTGTGTGTGTGTATATATATATATATATATATATATATATATATACCTTTATATATATGTGTGTATATATATATATATATGTATATACCTTTAGAGTAAGAGTTTATATATATATATATATATATATATATATATATATAAACTCTTACTCTAAAGATAAAAAAGCTTTGTCACAAGACTCAAAAATGAGAAATAATTTATACAGTTTCTTTTCAGATAAGGGAAAAAGGTGTCTATTTCACTGCCAATTTACAAAATTTCATGTATAATTTCCCCTCTAGTTTCTTAATGACTGATACGATGTTTCTTGAGACACAATCACCTATACTTTACCTGTCACATCAGGTAACTGAGATATTCCCCTCAAAGCCAGTGCCCAAGCAAGTCTAATAGTGGCTTGAAGCCCAGGAAGTTTCCAAGGCTGAGAGTCCTGAAGACGAGAGTGAATTGTTGCAATGTACTGCCTCTCTGTCAATAGTGGAAGCTGATGAATCACATCTGAAAACACAAGAACAGACCACAAACCCCAAAGTGCATAAATTCTCACTTTTGATACAAGGGATTAACGTCTGAAGGTCAGAAAATCTGAACAATTTCAAGTAAGTAACGTTAATGTTTGACATATCGTAAAAGACATAATTATTCAGCACTGTTGATACATAAAACGGACAAACAGTAGCCTTCTATTTTAAATAATTTTGGTTATTTTCATAAGTCTAATATAAATTAGAAAAGAGTCACCCATTTTCTCCAAAAGTTCTGAAGTACAAATAAATGCTATCTAATGATCAAAATATTGATTCTATGCAATGAAAAATCAAAGATGAAACACTATTACAAATCAGTCAGCATCCTATGTTCTCCTGAAAATTTTCAAAATGTGAATGGTAGAGAAATAAGTAATTACAGCAAATTAGGCTTATGTAACATATATTTGTGGTATATAGTTTTTAACATCTCCATTCAAATGTTTAAAAAAAACCAACAGGAACAAATAACTTTTTTTGGTGATAACTGTAAATCAGAGTAGCATACGTGTTAAGCAAACCTTCCATTACTGAGCTACATCTCTAGAATTAAATATGATCTTTTGACTAAATACTCAAATAAGGATAAAGCACACACACAGGAACAAAACAGACCTCTGTGAATTTTAGCAATTAAAATACTGCCTTCTTAAATGTTAACTCCACAATTTAGGATCTGATTTTTAAAAGTAAATGCATGGTATAATCTCAGCACTTAGGGGACTGAGGCAGCATTTCTAGATCAGTATCAAGCTGGGTAACACACAGGTCTCAAAGAAATAAAATGTATTAAAAATATAAAATTCAATACCATCTCGTTCTTCAGTGCTTTGTTCTATAAAACTGATATCAAAACAGTACAGAAGAGCCATAAGAAGAGCCAGATTCACAGCATCCAGAGAGCCATTAGCCTCAACTGTCACTCTTTCCAAATGTCCAATAAGGAGGAGAGTATCATCTTTGCCTAATGGAGACTGGCAAGCCCAGGCAAAAAGACTTTCTGCCAGAGACTGTCTACACTCCTTAATGAGATCAGAAACCTAGAAATGAAAACATGATCAGTGTAAATAAATCACAGTGAAGCCTGGTCAAATAAAATGAAAACTACTGCCAAGTACTGCTGGTTCATGCCTATAACCCTAGCTACTCAGAAGGATGAGATCTAAGGATCATGGTTAGAAGCCAACTGGGACATGAAAGTTTGTGAGATTTATCTCCAATTAACCATCAAAAAGCTGTAAGTGCAGCTGTGGCTCAGTGGTCCAGCACTAACCTTGAGCACAAAAGCTCAAGGATACCACCCAGGCCTTCCTTATTAGGGCTAAAACAATAAACCTATCTAAATTCACATTATCTAATACCTCATCTCTGGAATTCTGGCATTCTGAACAAATCCTATTTCTAATTCTTTATGCTTAAATTACTTAAGAAATGCAGTGACTAGGCCCTGGTGGCTCACACTTGTAATCCTAGCTACTCAGGAGGCTGAGATCTGAGGATCACAGTTCAAAGCCATCCCCGGGCAGGAAAGGGCAGGAAAGTCCGTGAGACTCTTATCTGCAATAAAGCACTAGAAAACTGGAAGTGGCGCTGTGGCTCTATGGCTCAAGTGGTAGAGCGCTCGCCTTGAGCTGAAGAGTGCAAGGACAGCACCCAAGCCCAGAGTTCAAGCCCCATGACCAACAAACAAACAAAAAAAGAAATGCAGTGACTGCTGGGCAACGGTGGCTCACGCCTGTAATCCTAGCTACTCAGGAGGCTGAGATCTGAGGATCACAGTTCAAAGCCAGCCCAGGCAGGAAAGTCCATGAGACTCTTATCTCCAATTAACGGCCAGAAAACCAGAGGTGGCGCAGTGGCTCAAGTGGTAGAGCGCTAGACTCAGCTGAAGAGCTGAGGGACAGTGCACAGGTCCAGAGTTCAAGCCAAAAAAAAAAGAAAGAAAGAAATGCAGTGACTGATTCCTTGAAGAATTCATTTCAGGAAAAAAAAAACTTACAATGGCACATAAATGACTATATATAACAATTGCCAATGGATCTCAGACACAGCCACTACATACTTCAAAGTGCAGCGTTGTTTCTTTTGTTTACCTGACAAGAACATTCTTTTTTTTCCTTTTTTGTGGCACTGGTGTTTGAAAATAGACTTTGTAATTGCTAGATAGGCATTCTACCCCTTGCACATGCTCCCATTTTTCAAGTCTCATGTTTTAGACCACAAGTTTCCTAATTATGCCTCCTATGTAGCTTGTATTACAAATGTCATATCTAGATCATTAAGATGGAAATATGGCAAATGTTTTGCCCAGATTGGCAACGAGCTGTGATCCTCCCTCAGGAGGTAAAGACCTCTTGAGTAGCTGGAATCATAGGTGTGAACCACTGCATCTGGCCAAAGATATTCAAACTGTCAGAAGTGTTCTAAAATTTGAAAAGGACAACACATGAATTGATGTCGTGCCTCTTTACGATGTTTCTCACTGCCCAATCCTCTCTCTCGCTGCAGTTTCTCAAATTCATTATTCACATCAATCTGTGACAACAGAGTAAGAACTTTATAAGTCAATCCTTGCTCCATCAGCTCATCTGTAAAGCGTGTTGTCATAGAGACCAGCTCTGGACTGTAATGAAAAGGAAATAAACAAAGGCAATATTGAACAATGATGTTTATACTTCCTTACAATAATTGACATAGCAAAACAACCAGGATAAACTGCAGTGTAGTTTTTTATCCTTTCCAGGTCATTAAGATTAAAGAAGTTTCTAAATATAATTACTTAGCTATAAACAAAATAAGCAGGTTTAAAACTGTGTGTTATTCCTGATAGAATAAAGGAGCATATTACTCACCTTATGTATTTCACTGAAATTACATACAAAAAGTAGAAATTTTTATTTCTAAAGTAGCAATTCTTCAATTAAATTACCCTCTAAAAACTGAAGAAGCAAACAGACCTGAGTTCTAGAGTCCATGTCTTTCCTCGTCTAGACTGTACCAAAGCTTTCAGGGAATTCGAAATGCACCGCTTTCCATCCCAATATAAAAGAACAGCTACTAATCCTCTGGTGAGACCAGGAAAATGTGGCTGTTGGTGCTCTCCTAGGAAAGGAAATTGAGAAATAATTCAATAAATAACCACAAATGCATTGATTAGGCAGAAATCCCTCTATCAATACCCGGGTCAAAGAACCATAGGATCTCAGTGTAGGGAACCCTTTGGGACAGTTCTCTTCTTTCCCCATCCACTGATTCCCTCCTGTCAGCAGATTTACAGGACCATCTAGACCATGCCCAAATAATACCAGCAGCAACCTGACGTTCTCCACTTTCCAACTCACCCAATTTCCATTACCTCTCTCATTTATACACACTATGTTGCCCCTTTTTGCCTACTGTTACAATTTTATCCAATACCCATTTTATTTTTACTCACATGAAATCTTTCAAATATTTGGAAGTTTCTTCTCCTAGTCTTCCCTGAACTATCTTTTTTTCAGTTCAAGTTCCCTCATCCTTTTTGTCGGTCGTGGGGCTTGAACTCTGGGCTTGGGCGCTGTCCCTGCACTCTTCAGCTCAAGGCTTTGAACCGTAATCCTCAGATCTCAGCCTCCGGTGTAGCTAGGATTACAGGCGTGAGCCACTGGCGCCCGGCTTCCCTCATCCTTTTAATCGGCTCTTATCAACTTGGTCTTTTTTAGAGTTCCTTTCCTATATTTTCAGTATGACTCCTACAGCTTTCTTCCCTCCTTCTCCAATGACCTCTCCATTGCACTCCCTTCATCTTCCCAAGTTCATCACCTTGCTTTTCTCTCCTGGACAGACATTTCCTCCAACTTGATGGCGTCTGTCCTCCTGACTATACCCTATTGCATGAGATAGCTGCCTATTCCTTTTGCAACACATGCTTCACGATCTTTGCAAAGATATCTCTATAATCCCCTTCCTACTGACCATCACTAAATCATACACAAACTTGAATACAATGAGTTATGTCAAAATTGTGTGCACATCTTTTTAGTTAGTAGACTGAGTGCTCCTTTATACTGCTTTACTCTTTATATTTACAGTGCTTGATATAGAAGAAATGTTTCTTAAGTTCTGAGTTAACATCCCCCTTCCAGAAAAGAAAACATCTTCCTCATTCTCTTAAGTCAAATAGGATTTATATAGCTACATATCTTTAGCCCCTTTAAACATTTGTTCAGAAAGCATGTTTTCTTCAAACACCGCCTCTGTGCAGCCACAATTTAATTTCAAAATTGTTCTTCCAAAGTTATTCTTCATTATCAACAACTTTTCATAAAACAAGTAAAATCCAATTAAGTTTCATGGCCTACAATACCCAATACAATCTGACTTCCTTCTATATGCTCTCCCTCATTCACGATGATGCCCTAGCCCAGCTGTCTTTTTGTGCTACAACAAGCCTTTGCCCCCACTTTAACCACCTGGTACTTGATGTGCCAGAAACACCCTTCCCCAACAGGGCTGTTTAGCTGGTACCACCTCACCATTTAGGTCTCAGCACAAATGTCTCTATCTCAGAAAGAACTTCCCCAAATACCCTAATTAGAATTACCCCAGCCAGATCTCACCTATGGACCAATGCCTTGTTTCACTTTTTTTCTATGAGTCATTGTTACTGAAAGTTTCTTACTTTTTACATAGGCATGCATTATCCGAATCATGCCTCCAAAACATGACCTTACTATCCTACCAATATTTGACAATATATGATTTGTACTACAAAACTCTGGAGATGAAGCCACTTTTAAGTTAACATGGAAAAGGCTACCTACCGTAAAACAGATAATTAACATTAACAACTATGAACATTAACACCTTTACTTTAATCAAAAGTAAGCAAAAGGAAATAATAATTTTGAATACAGTTTTGTCAAATGAACTGCATCCTTAAAAATTGTTTTGCAAGGAAGTGGCGCTGTGGCTCAAGTGGTAGAGTGCTAGCTCTGAGCTGAAGAGCTGAGGGACAGCGCCCAGGCCCAGAGTTCAAGCCCCACGACTGAAAAAAAAATTATTTTGCAAAAAATAAAAATAAGGGCTGAGAAGGTGGCTCAGTGGTAGAGCACTTGCCTCGAATGCTCAAGGCCCTGGGTTCAATTCCTCAGCACCACATAAGAAAAAAGCCGGAAGTGGCGCTGTGGCTCAAGTGGTAGAGTGCTAGCCTTGAGCTGAAGAGCTGAGGGACAGCGCCCAGGCCCAGAGTTCAGGCCCCACGACCGGACACCCCCCCCCCCCCCCCGCAAAAAAAATAAATACTACCAAAAAATAAAAATAAGGGCTGGGAAGGTGGCTCAGTGGTAAAGTGCATGCATGAGGTCCTAGGTTCAATTCCGCAGCACCACATAAGCAGAAAAAGCTGGAAGTGGCGTTGTGGCTCAAGTGGTAGAGCACTAGCCTTGAGCTGAAGAGCAGAAGGACAGCTCCCAAGCCCAGAGTTCAGGCCCCATAACTGGCAAAAATAAAAATAAAAGACTATTTTTGAATTTATACCATCTAAGATTTTAAACTATGTGTGCATTGAGTGTAATTCTGCACTCCTGAAAAGCATCAATTAAATGTCAACCTACCAGCAAGGAGAAGCTCCACAGCTGCCAATTCTCCAATATCGAAAAGGTCGCTGAGAATAAAGGCTTCTTTAATGAGCTGTTCAGGAAGAAGTCGGGTTCCCTGTTGACCCTGGATGGCAACTCCCTCTGTACTGGCTTTCTGGACCTTCTCATGCTGTTGAACATTCTTTGGCTAGAATGATAAAATTCTAATCAAGTAATGAAAACAGTACAACAGAGACAAGGTCCTAAAGCACTGCGTCAGCTGTTTATGCAGGATAGTGACCAGACAAACTGAAGTACTCCATATCATCTGCTCTAGAAATGGACCTTTATGAAGTAACATCTTGTACTAGCGCTCTACCACTTGAACCACAGTGCCACTTCTGGTTTTCTGGTGGCTAATTGGAGAGAAGAGTCTCAAGGACTTTCCTGCCTAGGCTGGCAGGATCTCAGCCCCTTGAGTAGCTAGGATTACAGGCATGAGCCACGGGCACTTGGCTTACCTTTAACTTTTTAATCCTCTTCCTCCTACTACTACATTTTCAATAAATTTTCTGCTAAACTGAACTATAAAATTTAGAGAACACATAAAAAATTTAAAGAAAACACAAAATAGCCTTCTATATTTCAATTTTCCAAGGAGTTTGTCCAATTATATGCCTAACAAAGAAAAATTTCAAGTTCTTCAAACTTCTAACAAATGGGCACAGGAATTGTTGAATTACTCAGAAGAGTGAACCATACTTTAGATGTAGCTTCATTTCCTAAAAGTTTCTTCAATACAAGTATTTAATAATTGAGTCAAGTGCTAGTTGCTCAAGCCTATAATCCTAGCTACTCAGAAGGTAAAGAGCTGAAGATCCTTATTTAAAGCCAACCCAGGCAGAAATGTCCAGAAGACTCTTTTCTACAATTAACGAGTAAAAAATGGGAAGTGAATTTATGGCTCAAGTGGTAATGAGCTATCACTGGGCAAAAAAGTAAGTGTGAGCACCAGGTCCTGAGTTCAAGCCTCACTTCCAGCACACAAAGTATTAAGTATATAGTATATAGTACAGATTTATCTGATAGATTACAAATCTTAAAAGTTTAGATTTGGGGGGAGGGGGGGGTCATGGGTTTAGAACTCAGGACCTGGCACTGCCCCTGAGCACTTATGCTTAAAGCTAGCACTCTACCACTTTGAGCCACAGAACTACTTCCTAGATTTTTTTTTTTTTTTTTTTGTCAGTCATGGAACTTGAACTCTGGGCCTAGGCACTTTTTCTGAGCTCTTCAGCTCAAGGCAAGCACTCTACCACTTGAGCCATAGCACCACTTCTGGTTTTCCTGTGGTTTATAGGAGATAAGAGTCTCAGGAATTCCTTGCTAGGTCTAGCTTTGAACCATAATCCTCAGATCTCAGCCTCCAGTGTAGCTAGGATTACAGGCATGAGCTATGGGCCGCTGGCTTAGATTTTTTTTTTTTAGAGGCTGTGTAAATCATTTAACCTAGCTCTTCTATTACAGATTAGAAAATGATACCCAGCTAAGTCAGATAATTCATCCTAGTCTTAAAATTCTCTAGTGGTAGAATCAAGACTAGAACTCAGTTCCACTGGCTCCCCAGCTTTCTTCTAAAGGAAGGCAAAAAAAAAAAGCTAAAAAGCAAAAGGTGATTTCTTATAATACAATCCTGCAGTTGTTTCTAGATGATTATATTTATATATAAAAGAACTGTCAATCAGCAAGAAAAGGGGTTCTATATTTGAATCTTCTCCACTCACTACTTCTAGTTACAAAGGATTTCAAGATAAAGTGATTAGTGACACATATTAGTTCCAGTATCTGAAAATAACCTTCCAAACTCAAGGCTTTTTGTGTCTGGTTTTGCTTTAGGGTAATAGAATTTAGTTACACATCGATTCTCCTGCCTCTACCTCCCAAGTGCTGGGATTATAGGCATGTATCACTATACCTGGCTAAGGCGACTTATGTTATCATTCAGAATTCTAATGTAGTTATTAGCTAGCATTTTTAAACTATACTCAATTTCACAAATCATCAAGTATTATGAAGCTCACCCTTGAATACTATAAATTCAATAGTAGGCCAGGCACTGGTGGCTCACACCCGTAATCCTAGCCATTTAGGAGACTGAGAACTAAGGATTGTGGTTCAAAGCCAGCATCGGCAGAAAAGTCCATATGACTCATCAACAATTAACCATCAGAAAACCAGAAGTGGAGCTGTGGCTCAAAGTGGTAGAACTAGCCTTGAGCTCAGGGACAGCACCCAGGCCCTAAGTTCAAGCCCAGGACCAACCCCCTTCCCCCCAAAAAATGCAATAGTAAATTCTATAGAAAACATGAAAATGGTGACATTGATCAAGATGAACTGTACTTATAAACTGATTTATGAATTGAAACTTCTCTGTATTACGTAGTGGTTAAAAAGAAAAAATGGTAAGTGCTCCCAGGAAAAAAAATTACATTTTAAAAGAAAAAGAATCACTAGAATAGTTGAAGCAACAAAATTTATTTATATGCATTAGAGTTTACTTGCTCTTTCAATCCCTTAGAAGAAAAAGAAACAAATCTAAGAAAAAAAAGAAATTTCCTACTGGATTTCTGAATAAGGAGATGAAATCAGGTTTGTGTTTCTTCAAAATCATGTCAAGAAGGTGGACAGCTTCAGGTTGTCTTCTCCAAAGAGCATTTCCAACTGTCTGCCAAATGTCTTTGTAAGGACCCCATAGGCTAGCAGCTTAAAGAAAAAAATAAAGTAAAATCAGTTCCAAATAAAACATACACCTGGAAAATAATGTAATGTTATTACCTACATGTTAGTCACTTCACTTTTTAATGTGAGTTAAATATATATACCAACAACATAAACATGTTTTCTAACTAATATGAAATTAAATAAATCCAACTAAACTGGATATGGGCTGAGCCTGGTGTTACCACCTTATGAGCTATGTGACCTAGAACATGAGAAACCTCCTGTATTTGGTTTCCTTATATATAAAACAGGAGTATCAACCACTCCTAAGGCATGTAAGTTTTTAAATGAGATAAACTAGGTAATTCAAGCACAGCCCTAAGCTTTCAGTGTGTATTAATACAACACCCTATACGTTGTCTCTCATTTTACAAATGGAGAAATTGAGGAAGAAGAATCAAAATACACAGCTAAGGTCACAGTGGATACACAGAACTTGAACCCAGGCAGTCTGGCATCAGCATGCTCTAACCACTAGGTTATAGTGTATTTGCACATAATACTTGGCAAGTGAAAATGTTTCGTATGAATTTAAGTATGTCAGAGATATCTGCTAAATAGTATAGTCAAAGATGAAATAAAGATCACATTTGGACAAGCTCAGGCAACTATGACTAAAATTAATTATATTTGCTTACCTAAAAATATTTATACCCTATAATGAATAGTAAGGTTGAATCATAAAGAATAAGAGAATAAATCTTGATCTTTAAAAAGTTGAGTGATGAGATGTACAAGACACTATGTTGAGTTGATGTTTATTTTTATTTTAATTTTTTTTTTGGGGGGGTGTCCGGTCGTGGGGCCTGAACTCTGGGCCTGGGCGCTGTCCCTCAGCTCTTCAGCTCAAGGCTAGCGCTCTACCACTTCAGCCACAGTGCCACTTCTGGCTTTTTTCTTTTTGCTTATGTGGTGCTGAGGAATCGAACCCAGGGCCTCATGCATACAAGGCAAGTGCTCTACCAGAGCCACCTTCCCAGCCCACAAGACACTATGTTGAAAACGAACTTTACAACTTCGGGGTTGGGGGGATTGGGGGGTTGGAGAGGGAAGGAAAATGTACTCGATAGGAAATGTACTCATTACCTTGCTCATGTAACTGTAACCCTTCTGTATAATATCTTAACAATAAAAAAAAATTTTTAAACAAGCTGAGTAATAGAACACATGCTTAGCATGTGTGAAGTCTTAGATTCAATTCCTAAAACACATACAGAAAACACAAATCAAGTTTGGGAGATCAGAAGTACATACATGCTATTAGAGCAAATAAAAGGGAGCACCTGAAATTCAGTGGTAGCGTGCATACCACATGCAAAGCCCTGGAGTCAATTCCCAGCACCAGGGAGATCAGGCCATGAAGTGATCTATCATGTCTTTGAGGTAGGGATGAAAGAGAATGGGACTCAGCATGTATAACTCGTCCTTATAAAGAAAGCTCATCCAATTTCCTGCTTTATTTCTCCTTCTTTGATACCGTATTTGCCAATCTTCTGATTTTTTTTTTTTAATACAGTCTGTCAGCCATACATGATGATGGTACATGTCAATAGTCCCAGCTCTGGGAACCTGAACCAGCCTAGGCAACACAGTAAGTTCCCATCTCAAGACAATAAATAACTATAGCCTTATCACATGAATTTCCAGAGTAAAGAATATATTGACTAACATGAGTACCTATGCAGATATACTTCCAGTTGTGATCAATAAATTGGCATATTTGCTTATTTCTTTGTCTTTTCTGAGTTTCATTAGAAAATTCTATTAATGGGACCTAAAATTAATTCTGGATATACAGACAAAAGTCAAGTTTATAGGTGGCTAAAATTATTGTCTGCCCTTAAATCCTGATTTCCCTCAGTCCATTTTCTTGGCCCTTAAATGCTACAGAGTAAGATTTGAGCCTTTTATATCAATGCAGATTAAGCATTGCTAATCTAAAAAGTTGGAGCCCCAATGTAATGCTCAAAAAGTTTAAGACTTTGAATTAGGGATGTTCAAACAGCAGTCTGCACTCTTCTTAAATAAAAAAGAAAAAATCTAAAGTATGAAGTACTTCTGGTCCAAACCAATTTCAGATATGAGATGCTCAACCTGTAGACCTGACAAAATAAAATTGGCATGTAGAAGAATGGTGTCTGATGAGGCTGTACTAGAACAGGAAATATCAGAAACAAATGAACACTAAAGGCAAGGGTAGTAAAATAGCTGGTAAAGACCCATTAGTAGTAGAGAGTCAGAATGGATAGCCAAACAGCACAAACATAAAGGGAAGGTGTCGGAAGTGGCGCTGAGGCTCAAGCGGTAGGGCGCTCGCCTTGAGCTGAGGGACAGCGCCCAGGCCCAGAGTTCAAGCCCCACGACCGACAAAAAAAAAAAAAGGGAAGGTGTCAAAAATGACTATGCAGTTCAGTTTAGAGCAAAAAGGCTGTCAACTCCATGGTACTGGGAGAGGAAAGACTCCTAGGCAAATGAGAAACAGATCTTACCACAAGTATTTCATAAATCTGATGAATGGCTGACAAAACAGAATTTATCTGTAATACCAGAATTTGGGAGAGCCAAAGAAGGAGATCAGCTGAGACTGTATATAACAAGTGCTAGGACTGCCTAGGAGTACACAGTGAGGTCTCAAAAACCTAACAATAAGAGCTA
This sequence comes from Dipodomys spectabilis, assembly GCF_019054845.1. Lineage (NCBI taxonomy): Eukaryota > Metazoa > Chordata > Mammalia > Rodentia > Heteromyidae > Dipodomys > Dipodomys spectabilis. The sequence goes on along the minus strand of NW_024871196.1, from coordinate 816,908 downwards.
TCAAAAGTTTAATGGGAAGGGATGGGAAGGGGAAACAAAGGAGGAAATGTACTCATTATCTTCCCATGTAATTGTAACCCCTCTGTACAGTATTTTCACAATAAAAAATAAAAATAAATAAAAAGTTTATTCTTGCTTTTTGGCATATTTAATAAACAATAAGCTGGGCACAGTGGCTCATGCCTGTAATCCTAGCTGAAATCTGAGGATCGTAGTTCAAAGCCAACCGGGGCAGGAAGCTCCTTGACACTCTTATCTCCAATAAACTACTCAAAAAAAAAAAAAAAAAAAAAAAAAGGCAGAAGTAGCACTGTAGCTCAAGGGACAGCACCCAGAGTTCAAGCCCCAGGACAGGCAAAAAGAAAAATCACACACACACACACACACACACACACACACACACACATACAAAATAAGACTTCTGAAGAACAAATGTCCTTAGATTATACATATTTTGCACAATAAGCTCAGTGAGTGGTAAAGTCAAAGTTCCTTCTCCCCCTTACTGAGGAGACAGCCAATAATAAATCAATATACACCGTATCACATATACTGGGCTACTTTGTCCATCACTAACATTACCAAAGGTTTTTAGTTTGTCCAAATTTAGTAAATATCTTTTTAGTGACCAATTATAAATTATTTTTCCAAATAACTAAACATGTATTGTTAATATATGTCTCACTTTCCTTTAGAATTCTATTTTCCTTAATGTTTTCTAACACTTCCAGCATATCTTATTTACACACTTCTGCAGCATGTTTGGGGTACTGGTGAGCAAAGAGTATACAAGGAAACATCAATTACACAAAAATATATTGTCCAATTGTGTACATACTTTGAAAGAGGTGCCCCAGGCAAGGCAGTATATAATATGACCCAGAAGGTGCAATCAGGGGAGGGAAGGGTTCAGGAATGATTAGGCTGCATTTTGAAAGATAGAAATGGGAGTTAACTGAGGGACAGGAAGCAAAGACATGTTCTGAGAAGACACTAAGTGACTTCCCATGGCTAGAGAAAACACTACACTCTCAAAGAATGGAAGAAGCCAAGAGCAACAGTACAAAACAGAGTTTGGGAAAAATACGCAACTGCCACTCTAGGCAGGGCTTTCTAAACTATGTTCAGGACTTTGACATGTACCCTAAAAGACCAAGCAAGAAGACTTAAAACGCTACCAGACTTAGTGATAAACAAGAACATGGTCATCTTATTAAGAGCTGTTTAGGAGATAGAATCAGGCTAGAATGGGTAGAGGGATAGAAGCATAGATATGGAGCCAGTGAATAGTGAAAAATCTCTTGAAAGGTCTGGCTGTGAAGAGGAAAAAAAGGATAACAATTAGACCAAAGCATGCAAAGGATAGATGTGCAAGGTGGAGTGGAGGGGGCAGGGGTGCGGACAAAGAGAAATGCCCAGGGCTGGGGGCTCACTCCTGTAATCCTAGCTACTCTACTCAGGAGGTAGAGATCTGAGGATCATGGTTCAAACCCAGCTCCGGCAGGAAAGTCTATAAGACTCTTATCTCCAGTTAACCACCAGAAACCGAAAGTGGTGCTGTGGCTCAGAGAGTGGTAGAACAATATATAGCCTTAAGCATAAGAGCTCAGGGACAGTGCCCAAGCCCAGACTTCAAGCCCCACGACTGACCGACCAAAAAGCAAAAAAAGAAAGAAAAAAAGAGGAAGGAAGGAAGGAAAGAGAAAGAGGGCTAGATTCATAACTCAATGCACTGAATTCAAACCCTACATAACAAGAAATATAAAATAAATAAATAAATTAGAGCAAGAGACAAAGAAGGGGTATTAGGAAGAAAATAAAGGGTAAGATTTACCTTAGGTAAGAACACAGAAGGAATTTGATTCAAGAGTGCAAATAGTTTACGTTTATTGGCTAGTACTTTCTCTAGGTCAGCTGCAGGTTAAAGGTCTGAGAAGTGTAGATGATGAAATAATCACTACTGAAATCGGGACAGGGTTGACCACACTATCATAGACTAACTAGCTGTGTTATTGGCTGCTCAATTACAAGCCTCTAAGTATATATTGGAGCTGTCACAACACTAATGAGTCATGTAGCTTGAAACTCAAGATCAAAAAAACTACAGCTTCTTCAGGTTTTTCTTTTTTACAACTCTAAGACATTTGATTTTTTTGTTGTTGTGACAGCAAGAAACAATGTCATCTTAACTATTACGTGTACAATAATATTAAATATATTCACACTGTTTTGCAAGACACATTTGGACTTTCATCTTGCAAAAATGAAACTATATCTATTAAGCAAGTACTGCCATCTACCTCTCCTGTTTCTTGCAACTAGCACTCTACTGTTTGCCTTTGGCTACTTACACATACTTCATAAGTAAAACTATGCAGTATTTGTCTTTTGTGATTTACTTATTTCATTTAGCATAATGTCCTCAAGATTGATTCATGTTGTATCATATATCAGGATTTTCTTCCTTGTTTTAGGCTGCATAATATTTCTTTGCATGGATATGCTTTGTGTGCGTTTCTGTGTGTGTGCCAGTCCTAGGACCTAGGCGCTATCCCTGAGCTTTTTTGTTCAAGGTTAGACCTCTACCACTTGAGCCATAGCTCCACTTCTGGCAGTTTGGGTGGTTAACTAGATATAAGTCTTAAGGACTTTCCTGCCAGGGCTGGCTTTGATCTATGATCCTCAGGTCTCAGCCTCCTGAGTCAGCATGAGACACTGGTTCTTGGCTATACTCTTTACTCTTTACTGTAATGCATACTTTTAGTCATTATTGTACAATATATACTCTCTGTAGCTCTTAATTCTTTTTAAAACTCTTTCCCTCAAAGATTTAATAACATAAGAATATGACAAATAAATGTACATAACAATAACAGTGTAGCCTTGCTTTTAAATTTATATCTAGTTGGAAAGAAGGGACAGCAATATTACATATTACCATTTTACATTATTATATTGTTTTTGCATTATGTTTATATATAATTATAGATAGTATATAACATATGTGTTATGTTATACATTATGTAATATATAATACATACTTATATACACTATGTACTATATATTATATAGTGTATATGCCACATACTATATATATAGTATATGATACTACATAATTATATATACTATATATGACTATAACATAGTGTGTATAATATATACTATATATTACAATATAATTATCATTCTTCAATTAGCCAGAAAAATGCCAGGTTGGAGGCGTGGCTCAAGTGATAAGAGTCCAGAGGAGCAAGAAAAAGAAATCCACGTGAGAACTCTCAAAGGCCCTGAGTTCAAGTCCCGGAATCAGTACAAAAAGATGGGAGAACCACCACCACAACCAGGATTGTTACAAAGAGATCCTTTGCCAAACAGATCTCCTAATAGTGCCTGAGAATTTTATGTGTAGGTCAATCAAGGGATTAACATCCTAAGCAGGAATTTGGGGCTTCTCCGCCCTATACAGATGCCTTCTGGCATCTCTGCCGTTCCCAATCTATAGAGCCAGCCAGCAGTATACCACGGCAAATTCGACAAAGTGTATGTATGCTTTGGGGCGTTCCAGGACGGGGGTGGGGGAGGGGGGAGTGGAAGGTGTCGAACCACCAAAATTCGACACATCCCTCTCCAATAGTTCCTTCACTGCCTCTCAGATTCGACCTCACCCCGAAACTCTACCGAGAAAGGACGGGATCACACACGCAGAATGTGGAGGCATCTGCTGGGCCTGTGGCACCCCCTTCCAAGCCACCTTGGAGACAGCCGACTTGATCTGGGGTCGTCCCCGGAACCAGCCGGGCACCCCCTCCCCGTCCCGCCTCCAGCCTCCACGGCCAGCTGAAAACCATTTCGGGTTCTTGGGCCTCGCTGCTGGAGATGTGACGGGGATCCTGGGGGAACCCAGGCTGCAGACACGTCAAGGAGTGGAGCGTGGGAACCCAGGCCGGGTCCGGGGCGCGGGGGCGCGGCTGCGCGGCCCGCCGGCCTCCCGGCCTCCCGGCGTGGACTCCAGGCCCACTCGGAAGCCCAGCGCCGCCGCGCGCCATTCAAACCGGGGAGGGCCGGGATTCTAGGCCCGGAGCTAGGGGAACGCAGGCACCGCGCACAGACGGCGGCCCGGACCCCGGAGAACCTCACAGCCCCGGACCCTTCCCTTAAAGGACTGGTCATCGCCCGGCTCCATCGTTCGTCTTCTGCCCGGCCGCACTCACCCGAATTTACCGCCAACAGCGTCGCCATCTTGGAGGGGTACTAACGGAGCTCTCCGGCCGCATGGAGGACCCAGGAAAGGATGAGGCTGCCCACGGTGACGCCTGAACAGAAAGATTACCGCGAGGCTCTGGGTGAACAGCGCACTCGGCCGACTCAAGGCACTGAAAAGAGCCCAAAAATCTGCGGCAATCCGCAATCGTCATTTTTTCCTGAGACCATTTCCATTCATCTAAATGAGAGCAGCCCGTTCAGAGATTCCAGGCCTTCGAGCTGACGTATCGTGCAGTGCATGCTGGGATTTGTAGTTTCTTTGTAGTGATGAGTGAAGGTTAGGGAAGGTGGAAGCTATACTTTGGTCCATGGAATAGTAAAAGGTATTTTACGACTAGCTGTTAAAGTGAGAACAGCGATAAAGTTTAAAAGAATAGGGAGAGAAACCCACCAATGAGCAAATTCAGTAATTACATTTGATATTCATTATGGAAAAGTTAAAACTGTAACTTGAGGGTAGAAATGGGATGGGAAAACATGAGGGAGAATGATAGAGGGGTGACATTAATCACAATGCATTATATTTATAACCTTCTGGAATTGAAAGCCCTTTGTACAGCTCCTTAATAAATATTTTTAAATGACAGCTCTTTATGAGATGGCTTAAATCTAAAACATTGTCTTCATTTCTAATTAATCTTATTGGTGTTACTCCCTTCTCTTGAGGAGTGGGGTGTCACAAACTAAGTTTTCATGACATTTCATTTTGCTAAGTGTAAATTTTCATAGTCAATATTAGAGCAAAATAAATCATTAACGTTTACTATAAAATTTTTAGACATCTACAAAATAACAGTAATAACCACCCTGCTTCAACAACATGTCCTGTTTCTTTCCCTGGCTTCCAACATAGATTACTTTGAAGCAGACTCAAGACATTAAATTTCCTAATTGTTACCAGAAATAATGATGAACAGCCCAGTGGGGTAGGCAAAAAATGGTTAACAGACCAGAACCTAGTGATTCTCCAGGAGGATTACCAAGGGGTACATATGTCTCTGCCTGTCCCTTACATCCTGAGTTTGTGATGTCTCAAAAAAAGAATTTGAGGACACATCAAGGCAGAGACCAGAAAGCTTAAAGCAAGGGAAAGACTTTAAAAAAAAATAGTAGGGGCTGGGAAGGTGGCTCAGTGGTAGAGTGCTTGCCTTGCATGCATGAGGCCCTGGGTTCAGTTCCTTAGTACCACATAAGCAGAAAAAGCTGGAAGTGGTGCTCTGGCTCAAGTGGTAGAGTGCTAGCCTTGAACTGAAGAGCTGAGGGACAGCGCCCAGGCCCAGAGTTCAGGCCCCACAACTGACAAAAAATTGTACACAACCCTGGATAAGTGTGGACACAACTAATCAGAGGTACAATGAATACTCTGTCATCCATATTAACAGTTAAAAAAAAAAAGGTTGGCCTGTAAACCTAGCCACTCAGGAGGCTGAGATCTGAGGATTGCCGTTAAAAACCAGCCAGGCAGGAAAGGCTGTGAGACTCTTATCTCCAATAAACCACCAGAAAACCAGAAGTGGCACTATGGCTCAAGTGGTAGAGTACTAGTCTTGAGCTGAAGAGCTGAGGGACAGCGCCCAGGCCCAGAGGTCAAGCCCCACAACCGACAAAAAAAAAAAAAGGTTGAGGACTGGACTCACTTCACCTTAGCTTAGGATAGGTGATCCTCTTTGATCTGATACCAAATAAATTTGGTCATTCTTGCTGTTGCACTATTTTATCAATTAGGCACAAGGTGTTAAGGCTGGCCTGCTCAATAACTTGCAGCAGTGATATCTGTGTATCCTTTCAAACAAAGGATAAAATCTGCCATACACATCTTTGAGATGTTTTTCACTTGTTAAAATTGATTTGCTAATTTCAAATTAAGATAAAATTATCACCATTTACTCTAAAAAAAACTAGGCATTCGTTAAGAATTTTACATGCATTGTTTATGGTGGGGCAGTATGTAGTTCCAACTCTAGGAGGCAGACACTGGATTGCCTGTAGGAAAAAAGCCTGAGCTACACAGTGAGACTTTGTCTCAGAACACCAAGAGCTAAAGATTTAGTTCAATGGAAGAGTAGTTGCTTAGCATATCTGTCTGGATTCTCTCCCTTGCACTACAAAAGGAAATTTTACAGCTGGCCTGATGGCTCACGCCTGCAATCTGAGCTACTTGGGAGGCTGAGTATGGGAGCATCATGGTTCCAAGCAATCCCAGGCTAAAAAAGTTCTTGAGACTCCATCTCAGTAGAAGAAGCTGTGAGGTAGATCACAGTCTAGGAAACATACCTAGGCAGGAAGCTAGATTTTATTTCAAAAATAACCAATGCAAAAAAAACTGGAGGCATGGCTCAGCAGTCAAATACCAGCTTAGCAAACACAAGGCACTGAGTTCAAACCTCTACACTGGAAAAAAAAAAAAGCAGGAGGAGTTTTATGTGCATTGGACTAGGAATATAGCTTGGTATTAAAGATATTCTTAGTATGATGGAAGATGAGACTCCAGAACCAAAAATGGATAGAAGAATGTTCATTGTGTGTGATCAGGGAAGTGAAGCAAGAAGATCTCTTGTTCAAAGCCAACCTGGGCTATAAATCATGACCCTGCCTCAAAAATAGCAAGATCTTTGAAATTATGTAATCATTTAATCACAATCAAAAAAAAAAAAGAACCTCGGGGAAGGGAGGGAGGGAGGGGATGGTAGGGGGAAAACAAAAAAAAAAAAAAAAAAAGATAATCTATAATTTACCATATTAAAGATCACTTGAAATAAAAAAAAAAAAAAGAAAAAAAAAACCCTGATGCAAAAAAAAAAAAAAAAAAAAATAGCAAGATCCTATTTATCTATTTAATGTTACAAGGATAGAGATGTTTTTTACATTTGATGGAAAGATAGAGGATAGATGGATGGATGGATAGATAGATAGATAGATAGGTAGATAGATAGATAGATAGATAGATAGATAGATAGATAGATAGATAGATAGATAGATAAACTGTCCAACATTCCACTGAATTAGGAAAGAAATAGGGCTATGTTCTCATTTGATTATTAAAAATTAGAATCATGCTGGGCCCTGGTGGCTCACACCTATAATCCTAGCTACTTAAGAGGCTGAGATCTGAAGATTGTGATTCAGTGCCAGCATAGGCAAAAAGTCCTAGACTTTTAGATGATGAGCATTTGTCATTCTAGCTACATTAGGAAGCTATAAGAGGATCATAGGCCAGGTCAACCAGGAAAAAAGTGAGACCTTAATTCAAAAATGACCAGAGCAAATGTCATTTAAGTGGTAGAGCAACTGCCTACCAATAATGAAGCACTGAGTTTAAACCCAAGTACCACTGGATAAAGAAGAAGAGGAAAGGAAAAGGAGAAGGAGAGGAATTGGAAGAGGAGAAGGGAAGAAAAAGAAGAGGAAGAAGAAGAGGAAGGAGGAGGCAGAGGAGGAGAAGGTGGAGGAAGAGAAGGAGCAAGACAAGAAGGAGGAGGAAAAGGAGAAGGTAGAGAAGAAAAAGGAGGAGGAGGAGGAAGGGTAGGAGGAGAAGGAGGAGGAGGAGCAGGAGAGAGAAGGGGGGAGGAGGGGGAGGAGGAGCAGAGGGAGGAGGAGGAGGGAGGAGGAAGATCAGAGGGGGGAGGAGGAGGGAGGAGAAGGGAGGAGGAGGAGGGGGGGGGAGGAGGAGGAAGAAGAGGAGGAGGAGGGGGGAGCTAAAGGTCTAGCACAGTTTTAGAGCACTTGCTTAGCAGGCATGAGGACCTGAGTTTGAGGCCCTGTACTTCCTTCCAAAGAAAGAAAAGGAGAAAAGTGCATAAAGGAATACCATTCTTTTAACAAATGTCAGGTAATCCAACATACATTTTGTGAAACACAAAAGCCACTAGTGATTTTTTTTAAGTCAAGGCAGAAACTAAGTTGTTGTATATAGAGACAAATGCCAAGTGACAGTGTAAGTGGTTTTAAGGAGTGAAGGAAGAAAGAGAATGCAAAGCCAAAGCGATTTTTCACAAAGTTTAGCATGAAAGACAGAATACTGAGCAGGGACGTGACAGGAAGTAGCATTTGAAGGTTTTTCTTTCTCAGCACAACTATTACAAGCCTTCTCTCTACACACTCTTTAAGCCCACACACTTCCCTCTCAGTAGATCACTTCGCTTTCTATGAAGGAACTCTTAGACTTCCAGCAACTCCCCCTCACCGACATCACATTTATTAGCATTCTCTCTGCACTACATATTCCTCACTCCTTTGCAATTGGAATATCATCATCCATCACCCATCTTGAAATTGGTCTCAGTATGGCAATTGGAAAATTCTGGGCTTTATTAGGAAAAAAAAATGTCCTCTGCGGATTATGGTGTATCACTACGCCTTGTTTTCTATCTTTCCACTTCTTTTTATGTTTCCTATATAGACTTCTATTTATCTTCCTATTAAATGTAATGCTTCCCCTGTGGTCATGACCAAGTGCATTCTGTTTCCTCCGGTAAATCTCATGGCTTTTCTCTACAACTTGTTTGCTGATAAATTGTATATTTGTACCTCTAGTCTGGCACTCTCTCCTAAGCCTCATATTTGTATATCCAACTATCTATGCTTTATCTTTCTAGATTATCACACAGATATCTCAAAATCAACTGTCCCAAAACTTTAAAGTCACTTTTTTTCCAAAACACTGCCCCTGAGACAGATCAAAAGGCTCTTCTTTTCCTTATGTCACTGGGGCAGGAATTAAGCATTACTGAGTTTTGTTAAATACTATTAAGAATATTAATTATTGTTAAGATTGTTAGTTCTGTGACAGAATTCATTTAGTCTTTACTGTAAATTCCTTTTTAAAGCTTTCTATGATTTGGGTGCTGATGGCTCATACATGTAGTCCTTGGTACTTAGCAGGCTGAGATCTGAGGGTCAGAATTTGAACCCAGCCAGGGCAAAAAAAGTCTCTAAGACTCTTATTTCCACTAAACTATGCAAAATGGAACAGTGGCTCACATGGTAGAACTCTAGTCTTGAGCAAAAGAAGCTCAGGGACAGAGCCTGGGCCTTGAGTTCAAGCCCCAGGATGGCACACATGTGTGCACACACACAATGCACACATATACACAATACACACACAATACATACACACAACACACAGAACTTCCTATGAATGATTAAAACTGTCAAAGATCAGACTAAAATTTTCAAGATCAAGCTATTGACAGGCCCTTACCTTATGCCTGGCAGCCTTTAGTATACCTTTACTAGCAAACACATGTACTGTTCACATGACAGCTCTGCTGTTTTGGCACACTGTACAATCACTTTGAAGATACTCCAAGGAACTGCAGAAAATCTATACACCCACAGCTAAAGATAGGTTCCAGTCATAACCACTCCAAACAGTCTGTACCAGCCTTAAGATAAGCCTTGATGAACTCTAGGTACCTTTCAGCTATTTCCACCAGGCTAGATGGGAAGCACTACTTCTGGTGGCCCAGAGAAGCCTGTGATTGATTGGTACAGATCGTAATCCTTCATTTGCATGAGGGATGTGCTGCAGTAGGTCCATATCTAGTGTTGCAACATTTGGTTCATTAAAAAGACTTCTCTCCAGGGGCTGGGAAGGTGGCTCAGTGGTAGAGCACTTGCCTTGCATGTATGAGGCCCTGGGTTCGATTCCTCAGCACCACATAAGAAAAAAGCCGGAAGTAGCACTGTGGCTCAAGTGGTAGAGCACTAGCCTTGAGCTGAAGAGCTGAGGGATAGCGCCCAGGCCCAGAGTTCAGGCCCCACGACTGGACCCCCCCCCAAAAGAAAAAAGAAAAAAAAAAGACTTCTCTCCAGTGTTTTTATTCTTTGCCTACTTTTGCTCTACATAGAATTAGTAAAAGAGTAGCTAAGCTGGTAACATGAAGAGAAGACAGCAGACATGGCAGAATATAGCAGCATCCATGAAGGTGGTCCCAGAAGCAGTGATAGCAGTTAGCAGCAGTGGTGGCAAGAGGAAAGCTGAAGGATTTCAGAGTGAACAAGGATAGAAATGATGAGATTCAGAGGTGGTGAGATAACAAGGGATAGTAGAAGGCAAGAGAGGACAGACAGCCAAAGTGAGAGAGAGAAAGAGCTATTCAGATAGTAATGTGCAGAGCAACGGGTGTCCAACTTAAGCACCCAGAGCAATAAAACCTGAAGTAATTGGTCTGTCTCTCAGAGTTTGGAGTCAGCCAGGGCAGGAAAATCAATGAGACTCTTATTTCCACTAAACTAGTAGTAAGCTTATGGGTTCTCCAGTGCAACCCCTAAGTTATGGGCACTCAAGAATCTGAGACAAGCAACATTAAAACCAATACCTCATCTACTCACAATTTCTATCCAAGTAAATAAAAGGACCACAGCCAGCTAGTTGGTAGCATCGCCTGTATGCAAGGAGTCATTCTTCTTTTAGTTCTAACTCTTGTTCATTCTACCTCAAAACTATTTCTGGAACCTTTTTTTCTTCTCACGATTTGTGCCAAGTTTTCTCTGCAGTACTCATATTCTGGGTATTTGCAATAGTCTACAAAATTATTCTTCCTGATTTCCATCTCATCCCCTTCTCATGGATTTCTAAAGTGATTTTCAAACATGAAAAGCAGGTTATGTTCTTGTCCTAATCAAAACTTCTCAATGATATTCAATCACCTAAGAGTGTCACTTGAAAACTTCTTAGCAAGGCACGCATGACACTTCCAGGTCTAGTTCAAGCTGCTTCTTCAACCTCCCTTTCCATTCTCTTCTTCAAGTACTTCTTAACTATTCTGAACCATTTGTCATCCTCCTGATTGGACATATTTTCTTGCACCACGTACCAATGCCTTTATACCTGCTCTTCTACCTTCCTGGAATGTTCTTCCTTATTCCTTTTTTCCTCCCTTTCTCCCTCCTTCCCTCCCTTCCTTCTCCTTCCTTCCTTCCTTCCTTCCTTCCTTCCTTCCTTCCTTCCTTCTCTCCCTCCTTCCCTGTTTCCTTGTTTTCTTCCTTCTTCCTTCCTTCCTTCCTTCCTACCTTCCTTCTCTCCTCCTTCTTCCTTCCCCAGGAAGGAAAAAATTAAACTTATACTTGAGATCAGTTCTACAAAAAAAATTCCTCAAGGGCTTAATTTGTGAGTCTTAATAAATGTTTAATCCTATACAAACTCTTTTAGAAAATAGAGAAGTAAGTGCCTCCAAGAACATTTTATGAAACCATTATTAATCTTAGGAGAACAAAGCTATTATAAGCAAAGAAACTACAGACTCATATTCCTCATGAATATAATGCCAAAAAATGCTTATTGGAATAACTACTAAAAATAACAATGAAACTGGGCACCAGTGGCACATGCCTATAATTCTAGCTACTCAACTGAGGATCACGGTTCAAAGCCAGGCAGAAAAGTCCATGACACTCCAGAAAAAGCCAGAAGTACTGCTATGGCTCAAATGGTAGACTGCTAGCCTTGAGCAAAAAGAGGCTTAGGGATAGCTCCCAGATACTGAGTTCAAGCCCTAGGACCAGAAAAAAAAGCAGTAGCAACAAAACAAACAATATACAGATGTTACAACTAAGTGGACCTTAAAATGTCAATTTTAGAAGCTTCTTTTCAATCAAGAGGGGATTCTTTTTCCTTTTCAGTCCTGGGGCTGGAATTCAGAGCCTGGGCACTGTTCCTGAGCTTTTCAGCTCAAGGATAGCACTCTGTCATTAGAGCCACAGTGCCACTTCTGGCCTTTTCTGTTTATGTGGTACTGAGGAATTGAACCCAGGGCTTCATGCATGCTAGGCAAGCACTCTACCACTAAGCCACATTCCCAGCCTAGGACTAACTCCTATTAATTCAATTTTAGAAGGACAGTAAATGGCAGAGCTTTTTGCCCAGAGATATTACTAAGAGAAATCTGTTAAGTAGCTGGCCCAAGCATTCTCTCTGTGGACATTGTGACAGTTGTGAATCTAGTTCTTTAGCCCCACTTTTCCTAAAGATAGGTCCTTATAATATTGTTGGGGTTTTCTGGTGTGTGTGTGTGTATGTGTGTGTGTGTGTGTGTGTGTATGTGTGTGTGTGTTGCTCATGAACAAACCTAGGGTCCTGCATGTGGTAGAAAAATACTCCTACCGGGTGCTCATGTAATCCTAGCCACTCAGGAGGCTAAGATCTGAGGATCACAGTTCAAAGCCACCCAGAGTAGGAAAGTCTGTGAGACTCTTACCTCCAATTAACCACCAGAAAACTGGAAGTGGAGCTGTGGCTCAAGTGGTAGAGAGCTGGCCTTGAGCTGAAAAGCTCAGAAACAGTGCCCAGACCCAGAGTTCATACCCCATGACCAATTAAAAAAAAAAGTACTCCAATATTGAGCTACTTTTTATTTTCAGAATAGATTCATCCATTAAACTGTGTGGTCACTATTTAAGTTGATAAGTTTATAAATGATTGCACTATTAGTTTCGCTCTCATTATTTGGAAAATTAATTGCTTAATAGCTCACTTTCGGGCTGGGAAGGTGGCTCAGTGGTAGAGCACTTGCCTTGCATGCCTGAGGCCCTGGGTTCAATTCCTCAGGACCACATAAGCAAAAAGAAAAAAAAGCCAGAAGTGGCACTGTGGCTCAAGTGGTAGAGCGCTAGCCTTGAGCTGAAGAGCTGAGGGACAGCACCCAGGGCCAGAGTTCAGGCCCCACGACTGAACCCCCCCCAAAAATAGCTCACTTTCTTTTGAAAAAGCTTAAGAGCAGGGAGAGATCTGCTTCCTTTCACCCATGATCTTCAGATATAAATATAAGAATGTGGCTCAATAAACAGGTCAGTGAATGAACCTGGGAATATCAAATGAGAAACTTTTCATTTCCCAATTCTATGACTTTTTCAAGTCTTGCTCATAATTTAACAAAGGGCTCTCGTAGTATTTTCAGTAGTTTGAGTAGAGTAAGGAACAGGGGGATGGGAAAAGTACAATAATAACAACCACTACTAGCTAAAGTCTTGCATTCAGATATGGAAGGTAGGATTACTCAGCGTTATATGAAACAACATTTCTTTTTTTTTTTTTGGGTCCGGTCGTGGGGCCTGAATTCTGGGCCTGGGAGCTGTCCCTCAGCTCTTCAGCTCAAGTCTAGCGCTCTACCACTTGAGCCACAGTGCCACCTCCGGCTTTTTTCTTTTTGCTTATGTGGTGCTGAGGAATGAGGAATTGAACACAGGGCCTCAGGCATGCAAGGCGAGCGCTCTACCACTGAGCCATCTTCCCAGCCCCATGAAACAACATTTCTATGTAGGGCCAATCAAAAAAAAGTTGCTGAAAAATGACCACCCAGTCAGGCATGAGAGCATGTAACTATAATCCTGGCTCTTAGTCACAGAGGCTGAGGTGGGCGGACTCTATAGTGAGACCCTGTTTCAACAACCCCAAAACAAAAACAAATAACAAAAACCACACAGTAAATAAGTAAATAAAACACAACAAGAATGGCAATAAAAATAATGACTCACACCTGGGTCTCCTTAGGTCAGTCTCTACAACAAGCCATCTTGATTTTGTTGTTGTTATTCCAGGGCCTTCTACAGGCTTTACCACTGAGCCATGACCTCTATCCCCAATCCTGGTTTTTCTTTATCTCTGACTCTAACAGCTTGCCTCACCCCAACCTATTTACGAGTAAGGGACCAAATGGAGCTCTGAGAAGCAGTCATGTGTTTGCTGTGCAGATGGAAAGCTTGGTTTAATATGGAATGCAGCCTTTTTGGAGGGAAACCTCACTTCCAGAGTTCTGCCGACCATTTCAATGAGTTGGCTGAGGTCATTTAGCTCTACTTGCAAGAAAGTCATGAGCACATGAGGGGATAGCTTTTCTAGTGTTGGTAGTCAGAGACTTTTGGACTGGGCTGACAGACTCAGAGACCAATAACTTCAATATCTGAGAATTGAAAGCTTTATGGCTCCAGGCTTTAGAAACCAGAGACTTAAACCTCTAAGTGCACAAGTTAGAAGCTTATTGCTCTGACTTGATTGCCAATGGTCTAACACATGGTAGCTAATGTAATCCTTGGCCTAAGCACCATAGTCTGAAAATATTCTGCATTAATAGCTTGGTATATGAGCCGAGAGTGGTAATTCATGCCTGTAATCCCAGGTACTTGGAAGACAGTTAGAGGAAGATCAGAGATTAAGAACAGCCTGAGCCACACAAATAAGGAAAAAAATATGTTAACAAGATCCTATCTCAAAGAACAAGCTGGGAGTGGTGATTTAGCCTCTAATCTCAGGTATGTACAGGGCATAGGTAGAAGGAGTTTCATTGAGCTAGCCTCTATCTGGAAAATGACTAGGGCAAAAAGAGTTGAGTATTTCGTAGGGCATTTGCCTTGTTAGCACAAAGCTCTGAGTTCATAATCCCAATTCCTTAAAAGACAGATTAATATGTGTGGTCATCTTGGTACCCTCGACTGATGTTACAAAATTGCTTTACAGGTTTTTGGTCTTTTTGAGACAGAGACTCATTATGTATCTCAGGCTGGCCTTGAATTCAGGATTCTCTTGCATCAGCCTCCCAAGTGCTGGGATTACAAGTATGCAGCACCACTATGCCAAGCTTAAGATTCTTTCAATTTACCTTGCAGCTAGACAACATACTGATTCTTCAACCTTCACTAAAGCCAAATATGGAATTTTTAAAATAAATGTCACTTGAAAGTATGTTTTAGCCGGGCGCTGGTGGCTCACGCCTGTAATCCTAGCTACTCAGGAGGCTGAGATCTGAGGATCGCAGTTCAAAGCCAGCCCGGGCAGGAGAGACCGTGAGACTCCTATCTCCAATAAACTACCAGAAAACCGGAAGTGGCGCTGTAGCTCAAGTGGTAGAGCGCTCACCTTGAGCTGAAGAGCTGAGGGACAGCGCCCAGGCCCAGAGTTCAAGCCCCACGACCGACAAAAAAAAAAAAAAAAAGAAAGTATGTTTTAACAATATTATCTCTTGCTAAGGGTATAGCTTAGGTATAAAGCACTTGCATTGCATGCATGAGGCTTGAGATCCATCAAAGGATGGAAGGGAGGATAGAGGGAAGGAGGAAGGAAGTGATAGTACCTCATTTCAACTTGCATTTTGGTCACTGGCGAAGTTTTTTCATTTGTTCAAATACAACTATTCTCCTTACACTAAATTTTAAAATACAATTCAATAAAATATAGTACCTTAGAAAGGATGTAGTAATTTTATAAGGCCTCCAAAAATATGAACCAAAAAATGGGACTACATCTAATACTGACAGGATATCTTTTTTTTTTTTTGGTCCGGTCATGGGACCTGAACTCTGGGTCTGGGCACTGTCCCTCAGCTCTTCAGCTCAAGACTAGTGCTCTACCACTTGAGCCACAGCGCCACTTCCGGCTTTTTTCTTTTTGCTTATATGGTGCTGAGGAATTGAACCCAGGGCCTCATGCATGCAAGGCAAGCACTCTACCACTGAGCCACCTTCCCAGCCCCCTGACAAGATATCTTAAGTCAAAACTGTGCTGGAAGCCAGGTACTGGTAGCTCATGCCTGTAATCCTAGCTACCCAGGAGGCTGGGTAGTATGGATACATGAGGATTGTGGTTCGAAGCTGGCCCAAGCAGAAAAGTTCCCAGCGAGACTCTTATCTCTAATTACCCACTCAAAAACTAGAAGTGGTGGTGTGGCTCAACTGGTAGAGTGCAAGCCTTGGACACAAAGAAGCTCAGGGACAGTGCCCAGATCCTGAGTTCAAGCCCCTCAATCAACAACAACAACAACAGCAAAAACTGTGCTGGAAAAGCTGGAGTGTGTGAGTGCCATATTTATTCACCATGTTGACTTTGGAATTAGTATTACAAAAAGGAATCCTCAGGTCATAATTTCAAGGGAACTGGCCTAGTAAAATATTTCTGTAAATCTTGCTTTATTATTTGCTACGAGTTAAGCTGTGACTTCGATTAAAGACAAGCATTTTAGGAAGCACAGTATATTCCAGATAGAAGCACATCTCTGCCAACAGTTTGGAAATACCCAGACATTTCCCTGGTGGCATTTTGTAATTCTTTGTGTGTTGCATTTTTTTCCCAGTAACAAAGACCCTAGCCTGCAGCCAGAGCTATTCACCCCCTCAAAATTCTCTGAACAAAATTGCCTGGATCCAGATCTCTATTTTTAACCTCCTTGAAAGTCTTTGAATAAATCACTTCATTTGAGTGTGGGAAATGTGCCCTGAGCTCTGCATAGTTTCAATTATATTATTCTATTGAGGTAAATTCAATTCAACAAGCATTTATTGAGACCTCCCACCATGAAAAAAAAAGAGGTCCAGTGGAAGTCACAGATACAGCTACACATAGCCACAGGAGGCCAGATACATGTATTAGCAAATGTAAAGATACAGTTTCTATGTGACATAGTTGCACATAAATCACATAGAAAGCCAGATAAGAGATAGGGAAGAGCTTGCTGGATTTTAAGAGCTCATGCCTATTTAGAAAGTTGAGACCTTGAGGATCTCTAATCGAAGCTAGTCTGATCAAAAACTTCCAAGAGATTCCATCTCTGATTAATCAACAAGATGCTGGATGGGAGGTGTGGCTCAAATGGTACAGCACAATCATGATTAAAAAGCTGAGAGTACAAGGTTGAATGGGAGAAAGAAGGGTTTTTCAGAAAGTACAAGGACAGAGAAAAGAAAGAAAATGAAGTAAAAGAAATCCTATGTTTTTCATATCTACAAACCTATCATTCTTAGTAATTAAAGCTCTAGCTAGGCTTGCTAAGGGTACTAGGATAAGGAATACAGCTTTGCAGCAGATGGCTAAGGATTTATTGGGCAACAAGGATAGCCATGGAAATGCCCAGCTATACAGAAAACTGGTTCAAATATTGTAACAGACGGATGCATGCAGCTCAATTTTTTTCTTTTTCTTTTCTTTTTTCTTTTGGTCAGTCATAGGGCTTGAACTCTGGGCCTGGGCACTGTCCCTCAGCTCTTCAGCTCAAGGCTAGCATTCTACCACTTACACCACAGCACCACTTCTGGCTTTTTCTGTTTATGTGGTGCTGAGAAATCAAACCCAGGGCCTTATGCATGCAAGGCAAACACTCTACCACTGAACCACCTTCCCAGCCCCACGGCTCAATTTCTAAATGAGTGAATTTTTATTGATATAACACCTTCCTTTCTCATGTATCACCTTATTTTTCCTCATATCTCAATAAATGAGGAATTGTTGACTTCCATTTTATAGGTAAGAAAAGTACAGATTAGACAGGTCAGGACAGAAAATGCCACAGCTGCAGACCTGAATAACCTAAGTT
This sequence comes from Dipodomys spectabilis, assembly GCF_019054845.1. Classification (NCBI taxonomy): domain Eukaryota; kingdom Metazoa; phylum Chordata; class Mammalia; order Rodentia; family Heteromyidae; genus Dipodomys; species Dipodomys spectabilis. The sequence goes on along the minus strand of NW_024871196.1, from coordinate 799,347 downwards.
GTCTGTTGCAAATCCAGTGCTCTTTCTGAAAGAAAAAAGCCTAAAAATATATTCAAAATGCCAGCATTATCTGTGCATGTAATAACTCCAGTTTCTAGAATTTTCAAAAAAGCTCTAAAAGCTGGACTGATAAGAAAGTTATATCATTGATTTAAACCAAAGATTCATAAAAATTATAATAGTTTAGGGCTGGGGTGCATTTTTGTTGTAGAGTTCTTGCCTAGCATGCATGAAGCCACGGGTTTAATCCCCATTACTTTCATCCTCCCTAAAGGAAATTCAAATTTATAATGCTTTAAAATGTTTATCTTATCTCATGAAAAGGTAGGTAACTTCTTTAACAGAGTGGAACTAGGAAAAACCAATGACATCAATATTATACCATATGTACTCATTGTTTAATAATACTTACCTATTCCAGATTCTCCTATTCCAGATATTATTTTGTTTTAGGTGTGAAAACCCATCTAAATCTCTACCCTCCAAGAAGCAGATGTGATTATATCTCCCATTTGATGGCCCATGAAATCTGAGGCACAGAGAGGTAAAGCCAGTTGCTCAAGGTCACACAAGCAGTAAATGATGAAACCATGTTCCCAAGCAAACATGGGCTTCCCAGGCCCACTTAACCGTATACAGTGTTGCCTCTTCTCAGGCCTGCCAAGGTCCTCCCAAGAACAAACAGACCTCCCTTTGACCTAAATTCGGGAGGATCCTCCACACAGTGTTCTCATAACTTGTTTCACATTCTCTGTCAAACCACTCCTCCCGTTTTATGTAACAGCATCTTAAATAACTTTTCTCCTTAATCTTAAAGTTGTGGAGGCAAATTCTAAGCAGACTCAGCTGCCACTGTATCCCAAGTACCTAACTCAATGCCTGGGTGATAACAAGCACTCTGTTTTCTTATTAAACCAGTTAATAAATCAATCTATTAAGTCAGGCAAAGTAGTCTACACATGCAGTCCCAATACTTAAGAAGGAAGGATCACTTGAATTCAGGAGTTTGAGACTAACATGGGCAACAGAGACGCTGCTTAAAAAAATCCCCCAAAACAGAATCTAACACTGCTGCCTGAAAGAACACACCAGAATCTAACAAACACTTCTACTGGTTTACTATGTGCCTGGCATTGTTCAAAGAACAATACCATGACTTTATTTTTATTTTTTTTGGGTCCAGTCGTGGGGCCTGAACTCGGTCTGGGTGCTGTCCCTCAGCTCTTCAGCTCTTACAGCTCTTTAGCTTTTCAGCTCAAGGCTAGCACTCTACCACCTGAGCCACAGTGCCACTTCTGGCTTTTTTCTTTTTGCTTATGTGGTGCTGAGGAATCGAACCCAGGGCCTCAGGCATGCAAGGCAAGCGCTCTACCACTGAGCCACCTTCCCAGCCCAATACCATGACTTTAAAAGAAGGACCTTTTACCTGTGGGAGGGCAAAGGTGATGGGGTAAATATTATAGAACATATATATGAAAAATAGCATAATGAATCTACGAAAACCTCTTTAAAAGGAGGAGGAGGAAGAGGAAAAGTGGCTAAGAAAAAAATTTGATCAAGGTACATTTACATTGTATGTATTTATGTGTCACAATATATGCTAATTAAAAGAGAAAAAACAAAGAACAAACTATCAAAATCTCTACCAGGTACATACTCATATACATATATATGTATGTATCTGTCTGTCTTCAATCTTTTATATTTTACAGGAAAAAATTGGCAAATCAAGACGTTGAGTATTTAATCAAAGCTACATATAGTAATACACAACAAAATCAGGATTAAAGCACAGGCAATCTAGCTTTAGAGTTTATGCTCTTAACTACTAAGCTGAATGATTACAAAGCTAATGAATGAACAGATGAATAAAGAAGAAATAAACAGGGCTGGGAAGGTGGCTCAGTGGTAGAGTCCTTGCCTTGCATGCATGAGGCCCTGGGTTAGATTCTTCAGCACCACATAAGCAGAAAAGGCTGGAAGTGATGCTGTGGCTCAAGCAGTAGAGCGCTAGCCTTGAGCTGAAGAGCTGAGGGATAATGCCAAGGCCCAGAGTTCAGGCCCAATGACTGACAAAAGAAGAAGAAGGAGGAGAAGGAGGAGAAGGAGAAGGAGAAGGAGAAGAAGAAAACAAATATGAGTACACTGTGTAATCTGTAAGATTCTGAGATGGATGTTTTGTAGGCTTTTGTGGCCAGTGAATTTTCCTATTTTCATAGTGACCTCTTGATAGTTCCTTTTTGGCTCAGGCTAGTTATTTTTCACTGACCTTCCCCACAACTAGAAAGCTGAGGAACACTACAATTGCAACTTGGCTGAGTCCAAGACCACATATTTCTGTCTCACTTGCTTTGCTTTTTATTTAGTCTCTCTGAATGTCTCTAGGTGGAAATTGTAGTCTAAAGCTTTGGGAAAGAGCTGCAGAACTGCTTCTCTTAGTATCGCTGGATGCCAGTGGAATGGCAAATGGGGAAAACAAGGCTACATGTAATATTTAATTTCCAAATTTATAGCATTATTTTGCAGAAATTGTTAAGATCCCAAGTAAATTGGGAAAAGTATTCAAACAAAAGCATAAATATTTAAAATATTGGAATAGGAACTTCTGTTGATACTTCGTATAACTCATTGCTTATTTTTGAGTTGTGTTCTACAAAACATACCACAAAAATAAAAACTCTGGCACATGGAGGGGGTTGGTGATACACATTTGTCTAGTATGTGCACAACCTCAGTTTTGATTCCCAGAACTGCAAAATAAAATAAAATAAATGAACTTTGTTTCTTAAAGAGTAGTGGATACTTACTAGAATATTGAGTGGGGAAAAATCATAGCTTTATTAAGCAAATGTGCCTGAATATATAAAGATTTGGGTTTTTCAAGTCTCAAATATTTTTGTTTGGTTTTGCTTCTCAGGCAGGATCTCAACTATGTTGCTCAGGCTGGCCTCAAACTTGCTAGGCAGACAAGACTGGTCTCAAACTTGTGGTCTACCTGCCATCCATTGCCTCAGCCTCCTGAAAACTAGAATTACAGGTATGTAACATCACTACTGGCTTAATTTTCATATAATTTTACTGGTATGTCAAGAACTCAGAATGAGAAAATTGCACAGAACTGTACTGTCAATGATAGAGCAAGACATCATTCTTAGGTTAAAGCCTAATGTTCATCAGCTCTGAAACTTGCTTGCTAGCACTACTTCAATGGGTAATACTGGTCATGGAGCCCTGTAGGTGCTCAGTAAATATTTGTTGAGCAAGTCAATGACACAGCAACGAAGATACAGTTAGATATTCAACCTCTATGTTATATACAGTGGCTCTTAAAAACCACAGGGGTGTAACTGGCATGGGTGAGGTACAGGACTTTATCCATAGCAACAATTTTTTTAATTTTAAAAATTTTATCGTGAAGGTGATGTGCAAAGAAAATAAGTCTACGCTTCCATCAGAAAGAAAGACATTGCCCCATTCACAAGGCAATGGATAAGACTTGGGAAAAATTATATTAAGTGAAGCAAGCCAGAGCCAAAGAAACATAGGTTGCCTGGTTTCTCTCATATGTACTAATTAGAATATGCCTTTAACTCTACAAGTAATCCCAATGGATAGTAAAAGACAAAAAATTACATTTGGCCGGGTGCCGGTGGCTCACATCTGTAATCCTAGCTACTCAGGAGGCTGAGATCTGTGGATCACGGTTCAAAGCCAGCCCAGGCAGGAAAGTCCGTGAGACTCTTATCTCCAATAAACCACCAGAAAACCAGAAGTGACACTGTAGCTCAAGTGGTAGGGCACTAGCCTTGAGCTGAAGAGCTGAGGGACAGTGTTCAGGCCCAGAGTTCAAGCCCCACAACCAACAAAAAAAAAATTATATTTGGACATGATAAATTAAACAAGACTCTAAACATTCACATAGTGAGACCAAAGGAGGATATTGTAAGGAGAGGATCACAAAGTAGCTATGTGCATATGATCATAGAAAATCATGCTTATTGAAATGAACTCCAAGAAATAAAAATTATTTTTAATGCAGGTCAGTCTCTTTAAATATAGTAAAGTGAAACCAAAAATGTTGTTTTCACCCAAGTTTTTGTGGCAATTAAATTGAGAGGTGAAATAAGAAAACTATGAACCAAATAGTTTTCAAGTGAAATAATTTTTCATAGTCTTTCAGATGAGTCACAAATTCAATTTCTTAATCCATAGATTTTCCTTAATAGAAATAACTTATTTTATGAAGGTGCCATATTAAGCATGCAGTGAAAAGGTGTATCTGTCCCATAATGTCCTCCTGGCTACAAAATCCCTTTCTAGAGACTCTAAGTTTCTTGTGTGTAACTGTAAGTTTCTTCTGGAGAATATTTTCTGTATAGACAATTTTTTCCACAAATGGTAATATATACACACTTCTTCCCTCCAGCCTTTTTATCTATCAAAATATGAGTGATATGACATCTAAATAAACTACATCATTCTTTTAAATGACTGTAAAGAATGTCATTATACAGCAGGTGCTGGTGGCTCACGCCTGTAATCCTGAACTACTCAGGAGACTGAGATTTGAGGATTGTAGTTCAAAGCCAGCCCAGGCAGAAAAGTCCATGAGACTCTTATCTCCAGTTAACCACCACAAAACCAGAAGTGATGCTGTGACTCAAAGTGGTAGAGAACTAGCTTTGAATAAAAAAGCTCAAGAACAGCAACCCAGGCCCTGAGTTGAAGCCCCAATGACTGACAAAAAAAAAATTATACAAATATACTATAATTTCTTTGGCCAGCCCCAATATCAATTTATTAGTTTGCTATTACAAATAATACTAATAAAATATATCTGAGCATAATATAAATAATAATTCTCCTTTTTTTTAAGAAACAGACTTTTATTAGGTAGCTGGCTTGAAGTCTTTTTTTTTTTTTCCAGAGCTGAGGACCGAACTCAAGGCCTTGCGCTCACCAGGCTGGAGCTCTTCCGCTGAGCTAAACCCCAGCCCCTAGGTAGCTGGCTTGAAACTTGAAATCTTCTTGCCTGAACAGGAAGATTACACACACACACACACACACACACACACACACAATTAAATGTTTTTTAAATGCAAAATATTAGATTCTGGGCAATAAATTATTCTTTTTCAGTAGAATCTTTAAGAGTTAAGTGAAGTATCTGGAAAGCAGAATGAGGTAACTGAAGAGAGATGACTTTAGCTACATGCGCACAGATTTTTCCAGAGTGAAACATTCTTAAATCTGAGAAAAGTACAGAATATAGGTCTATAACTTTGAAATGATTAAGGCTGGTTGAAGAGTCTTCATCATTAAAGCACAGGCTCAAATGCTGTTGCAGAGAAACTAGGCAGAAAAAAAAAGTGGGAGAATAGTGGTAAGGATGTGACAAAGGAACTAAGAGTGAGTCATGAGAAAAAAAAATAATTAATTTTGTAAGTATTCTAGAGATTGGCCACATAATGATGGGCTCAAATGGGGTCAGCACGAAATCCCTTTTGTAAGTAGGATTTTGCACTCAATATAAAGTCATCTCCTATCCATCCACCTCCTCTGGCAGGAGATTTAGAGGAGGATCAGCCAGTGGAAGCTGGCAGCAATAAAGATGGCAATCAAGATAGATTTTAGTGGTATAACCTGTAGTCCCAGATACTGAGACGATTGAGGGAGAAGGATCAAATGAGTCCATGGGTTCAAAACCAGCCTGAACAACGCAACATGACTTTGGAGGAAGGATGGGAAGAAGGGAGAGGGAAGGAGGGGAAGGAAGGAAAGAGAGAGGAAGCGGGGGAAGAGAAAGAGAGAGGGCAGGGAAAGAGAGAGAAAGAGAGGAGAGGAGACAGAAAAATATGAGAGAATCAATGTGTCACTAAATTGTGCCTGAATTTCTAAATTGGCTTACATACAGGCATGATAGGCCTTGCAGTAAGATACTCTTGTTAGGACTTAAAGACTGAGTACAATAAACCCAGGCATAAAGATTTCCAGAACTGGGGGCTGACATGGTATGCAACCTTTAACATGCCTTTAATTCTAGATACTTGAAAAGCAGAGATCAGGAGAAACATGGTTCGAGATCAGCCTGGGAAAAAGGACACCAAGTCTCCATCTCAGTCAAGAGTTGAGTGCAGCAGTATCTGTCATTCCAGCTATAGTAGGAAGCGTAAATAGGAAGAGTGAGGTCCAGTTTGGCTGAGGGGGGAAAAAAAGACCCTCTTTCAAAAATAACCAGAGTAAATAGGATCTGAATATAGCTCACATTGTCAAGTGCCATCATAGTAAATGTACAGCCCTGAGTTCAAACTCCAGTATGATCAAAAAGCAAGAACAAAAACCAAAACCATGGGAACGCTAAGGTATGGTTCTTTGTAACTGTAGTAGAGAGGATATTGAACCTATGAGCCTTTGCACAACCTCTATTTGAAAAGGACCTTATTTACTTTCCTCACCATCTTATTCTCTATGGTACATGACATACCATAGATCTCCCATAAATGTTTATAGGAAGACTGAGTGAACCATGTAGATTGGATTAGGTAAGATGCAATAACACGTGGGTCTTGTATCCAAACCTGCCTGACTCTGAAATCCACATTTCCAATCATTTGGCTATGGTGCCTATTTCCTAAGCCAGAAATAGCAATTGCTCAGGATTTTGTTGCTAACAACCCACATAAAGGAGACTATCAGCAATTGCTGTTGCTCACCAACCTGTCACTTGCCCTTATTGCCAATTCCTCCCTCTCATGGCACCATCTCAGTGGATATGGTAGACTTTTCAAGGTGCCCAAGTTCCTTGGTTTCTGGGCAAATGTTGCTCTGGATACCAGGCTTTATGAAATGAATATGAAAGATGCTTCTATAGATGATGCGTCTGTAGACCAGTGTCATGCAGAGATTTCAAAGGCAGTATCATTCAGTGTTGACTCATAGCTCCAATTTCCTCCCATCTCCACTATATACACCTGCACTTGGGTACTCACATGTGTGTTTATGGGAAGCAGGCTAAGTGGAGACATAATCTGAGAAACAAATTGACTTGGTATCATCCCTGCCTCTCCAATAACTATGGCTTTGTGACAGTCTTTGACACTAGGGTCTTCTCTGGAGATTCATCTCTCCCAGGATCTTGGGATCTTCTATACATAGATTTCTGGGGCTATCTTTCCCATAGGTGATCAGAATTGGATGAATCTCAGCATGGGGCACAAATGAGATTTTCTCTAAAGGCCTTCTTGAACAAAGTGAGCAGTTTCAATAATACACAACAGCCGGGCACTGGTGGCTCATGCCCTAATCCTAGCTACTCAGGAGGCTGAGATCTGAGGATCACAGTTCAAAGCCAGGCTGGGCAGGAAAGTCCATAAGACTCTTATCTCCAATTAACCACCAGAAAACCAGAAGTGGTACTGTGGCTCAAGTGGTAGAGCGCCCACCTTGAACTGAAAGAGCTCAGCGACAGTGCTCCAGGCCCAGAGTTCAATCAAGCCCCACGACCAGGGGAAAAATATACACAATAAATTCTTATTCACTTGCATGCCCTAAAATCATCAAGACAAAAAAAATTAAACCAAATTTCTACTGTGTATGAAAGAAAGTATATGGAGAGAAAATGATAGTGATAGAGAAAGCAGTGGTTTGGGTAGCAGAAGCTTCAACCTCTCAGCCCAGCATGAACAAGATGGGAGCTCAAAATCTTCAGGGGCTCGCTCTCACCCTCACTCCCATTTCCTGGACTCACGTATTCTTCCTGTTGGGAATACTGGGCTAATATTGACTTAAAGTACATACTGATTCTGGAAGGATGGAATCCTCTACTATAGTATATAGCCTCTGAGCTTCTGTTTAATCTGTATCTTAAAGCTTTTATGAAGTAAATTCTGAATGGTGAGATATCTTAAAAGGCATGGTGGGGGATGAAGGAGGACAGGAAGAGAGACAGATGATCAGATAACAATGCTCTCCATGGCAGGTTTTCTTTTTCTTTGTTTAATTTTTTTTTTTTTGTCAGTTGTTGGGCTTGAACTCTGGGCCTGGGCACTGTCCCTGAGCTCTTCAGCTCAAAGCAAGCACTCTACCACTTGAGCCACAGTGCCACTTCCGGTTTTCTGGTGGTTTATTGGAGATAAGATGGACTTTCCTGCCTGGGCTGGCTTTGAACAGTGATCCTCAGATTTCAGCCTCCTGAGTAGCTAAGATTACAGGCATGAGCCACTGGTGCTCGGGTGTATGTTTTTTATTGTAAAAATGCTGCACAGAGGGGTTACAGTTACATGAGCAAGGTAATCAGTACGTGTTGCCTCCTCTTTTTGTTTTCTCCCTACATTATCCCTTTCCTCCCACCTCCACAACTAACACCCCCCCTCCTCCCGCTGAAGTTATAAAGTTATAAAGTTCATTTTCAACACTAGCTGTGTGTCCTCTAATTCAATTCAATCCTAACATTATCTACTTGGAATTAGTGATAGATTCTACTTTTAGAGTCCACTCCCATAGGCTGTTCCCTGGACTTGGGATGTGTATTACAAGCCCCATATATAGGCTATAAATTGCGATTTCAATGTTCTCCCTATGGGGCTTGATCAATCTGTTAATGTGGCTTAATAGGATGTGAAGGAACATTTCTTACATTTAGCCTTGGTTGTGATCAGTAGACAGAAAGTCCATGTGACACTTATCTCTACTTAATCAGCAAAAAGCCTTAACTGGGTCAAGTGGTAAAGTACTAGACTTGAGTGGAAAAAGCTGAATGAGAGTGAGAGGCTCTGAGTTCAAGCCCCAGTACCAGCACGCACGCACACACGTGCACACATAAACACCCCCACGCATGCACGCGTGCACGCACACACACACACACACACACACAAATGTCAAAGGAAGTTCTTCAAGTAGAAGTATAATACCCATAAGACATTTATGCTTACCTAACAAGTAAGAGATCAAGAGGTAAAATGATAATTATGAAATATATATTTTTCATTTTAAAAGGATAATTGATATCTAGTGTAAAATAGTAGCTGCCGAATAGTAAAATATGCTTTTGATCTTTGTGCAATTTCCAGTTATTCAACTCCTAAAATTGTTGGAACCTTCAAAGTGACAAATGTCTTTTATATACTAATTACATATTTAATGGCTGGAGCCCCAAGATAGCTTGATAACAGCACAAGTGTGGTTTCTGAAAGGTGGTATGCCAGGAGAGGGTATGGAGGCTCTGTACCACTTTCCCCATCCCTTAACTTAGACATCTCTCCATGCTTCATAATATCCTAACATACGGCTAAATGTAAGAAATGTTCCTTCACATCCTATTAAGCCACATTAACAGATTGATCAAGCCCCATAGGGAGAACATTGAAATCGCAATTTATAGCCTATATATGGGGCTTGTAATACACATCCCAAGTCCAGGGAACAGCCTATGGGAGTGGACTCTAAAAGTAGAATCTATCACTAATTCCAAGTACATAATGTTAGGATTAAAGGACTACTTGGTGAATGAAAGAAAAATCCTGCATATATCTAAGGTCATAAAAACTGAACTTACTATTATTATAATCTCTGAATAACAATGCAGTGGCAATTTATAACTTACATAAAAGTAAAATATATGACAAAAATAGCACAAAGAATCGAAAAAGATGCTGTTGTAGTGCTGGGAAGTGAACCAATAGCTGCATGTATGTTAAAAACATATTCTACCACTGAGCTATACTTTTCATAAAGAATCTTATACTATATGTGATGTAGTATGATGTTATTTAAAGGTAGACTGTGATGTATAATGATATGTTAAAGATGTAAACCCTAGGACAACCACCAGATTTTTTTTTTGGCCAATCCTGGGGCTTAAACTTCTTTTTCTCAAGGCTAGCACTCTACCACTTTGAGCCACAGTGCCACTTCTGGCTTTTTCTGTTTATGTAGTACTGAGGAATCAAACCCAGGGCTTCATGCATGCTAGGCAAGCACTCTACCACTAAGCCACATTCCCAGCCCACCCACCAAAAAAAATTTTTTTTTTGGTTTGTCATAGACCTTGAACTCAGGGCCTGGGTGCTGTCCCTGAGCTCTTCAGCTTAAGACTAGAGCTCTATCACTTGAACCACAGTGCCCCTTCCGGTTTTCTGGTGGCTAATTGGAGATAAAAGTCTCATGGACTTTCCTGCCTGGGCTGGCTTTTAACCTCGATCCTCAGCTCTCAGCCTCCTGAGTAGCTAGGATTATAGGCATGAGCCACGGGCACCTGGCTCAACAAAATTTTAAAAAGTGTAATTCTAATAAGCCAAATAGTAGAGATGAAATAGAATCACAAAATATCCTCACTTTTAATGAAAATAGGAGGACAAATAGTTGGGACAGAAACTTAGTGTAGTAGAGTGAAATCAAACTATATCACTAAATTATACTAAATGTAAATGGTTTAACAGTTTAACTAAAAGGTAGTGCTCATCAGACTGGATTAAAAAGTAAGATTCCGTAAAAACTGTCTATAATATATGCTTTTGTCTCTTCAGCCAGGACCCCAGAACACAGAATGACAAGTGTTTTACCTTTTTAGTGACTTTCATCAAAGAATTAGGGTCTTTCACTACTTTTAGGAAAGTCATATTCTAATCTTGCCTCAACTCCACTTTCTTCTACTTCAAGGATATTAATCATACTGACATTTCACTGTATCCTATAACTCTTGTTCTGTTTTGTATTTTACTTCATTTGTGTCCTCTAAGTTTCATTGTGGGAAAATTTTCCACAGTCTAGTTCACTAATTTTCTTTTCAGCTCTGCCTGCCTAATTTTATATAAAATTTACATACTGAGTTCTTAATTCTGGTGATTATCAGTTCAAAATTGTCTTTTTCGACTGTATGATGTAATCTTTTTTTTGTGCTATTGTAGTTTGTGATGCTGTTTTCAATTGTTTCTAGTTCCTTCTACAATTTTTGTTGGTTTTTTTAAAACTTTTTTTCGTCTTTTCTTTTTGGGATTGAACCCAGGATGTTGCATTTGCTAAACAAGTACTATTTGCAACTGAGCTACATCCCAACAGATTGTAAAGTTTGCCCTTTTTTGTTGCATGAAAAGAATAAATGCAATTGTTTTATAATCTCTCTGATAATTCCTGCTTTTTTTGTTGTTATCAGTTTTTGGTTTGCCAGGTTCTTAATTTGCAATCTCTTCATAGGTATTTTACAATTTTCTATTTCTTGGACATTTTATTTTAAAAATTATTTCCTGATACACTTTAAAAACTAGAGTAATGTACACTTCCTCCCTTAATTTTTTTTCCCTTCTACAAAGTAATTTGTGGTATTAGTGGTAGTTCAAGGACAAGGTACATTACTTAGTTGACTTGCTGGAACTAGATCTCTACGTACAACTGCTTTTTAGTGATACTGGACTGGAACTTAGAACTACAAGCTTCAAGGCCAGCATTCTACCACTTGATCCAGGGTCCCAGTCCCATCCTGGAGTATTTTAGTCTGCCAATGAAAGACAGAAAGGTACTGTTGAATTATATCCTTTTGAGTGTTTTAGGCTCAGGTGGCCAAGAAGCCACTTCCTTCAGATTGGAAAATGACCCAGGGTAAAAGCAGTAATCCTCTAGCATATATAATAAGGATTGTGAATTCTTCTGTTTGACAGACAGGATTCTTTACCTTTGGCCATTGGTCAAAGGCAGCCTTGTCTTTCAGATGCCTTTCTTTTGAGAGATGAAATGCCCGTTAGACAGAAATGGTTTCAATTCCCTTCCATTTCAAAGACTACTACATTTTTGTCTTTGATGATTTTAGTAAATGGTAGTCTTTATCCAACTTCTTTTCAGTTGTCTTTTGTGAAAGGATAAAAGGACTTACATTTAAACCATAGGATAGAGGCCTATAACCTACAATTCACCCCACCTATATGGCATGCTTCTTATTTTTGGGGGGCGGGGGGGGGGGGGGAGAGACTGTCTCCAACATGTAACCTAAGGAAGAAAGAGGAATAATGCTTTGTTACATACTAGTGGTGTCTTCTTCTGCATCTCTTGCACATTAAGGAAGGAGGTTTGTCAGAAAAGAAGAAGGTTTGTCAGAATCTTGCATACTAATTCTGGAAACCAGAAATCTCAATTTATATATATTCAATAACTATTAAAAGCCTATCAGCAAGTCCAACATGGTAGCACATGCATTAATATAATCCCAGTACAGTACTCTAAGAGTCTGAGCAAGAAGAATAACAAGTTTTGAGGTCAGCCAAGGCTACAGTGATTTTAAAGCCAGCCTGAGCTTTCATCGTGATTGTTTCAGAAAAAAATAACAAAAACTCAGAAAAATTAAATAAATCTTACTATATTGCTGCATGTACTTTTTTGTGTTTGTGTCGTGCTGGGGATTGAACTCAGAATATCATGCACGATAGGAACGCACTGAACTGTACCTCATCCCTGCAATATTTTGTATCCTTATCATTGACATATAGAAATACTATTGACTGGCCAGGTGCTAGTGGCTCACACCTTTAATCGTAGCTACTCAGGAGGCATCTTAGCTATTCAGGAGGCTGAGATCTGAGGATCGTGGTTCAAAGCCAGCCCAGGTAAGAAAGTCCATGAGACTCTTGTCTCCAATAAACCACCAGAAAAACTGGAAGCCAAGCTGTAGCTCAAGTGATAGAGCGCTAATCTTAAGCTGAAGAGCTGAGGGACAGTGCTCAGGCCCAGAGTTCAAGCCCCATGACCTACCAAAAAAAAATACTATTGACTTATTTTTTAAAATATTGATTTTTATAATACTGGAGATCAACGTAGTGCCTGGTACATGTTAGACAAGTGCTCTATCACTGACCTATATCTTCCTCCTGATTTATTTAATTTTACTTTGGGGATTGAATCTAGGTCCTGTTGTAAGATAGGCCAACTCTGTACTGCTGAGCTACACCCCCAGTCCTTGATAGTGATTTTTTTTTGTAGTTTGATACTATTTAGTTTAGTTTTTTTTTTTTTTTTGTATATTCTCTTGAACATCTTGTGCTGGCAATGATAAGAGAAGTTGATTTTCCTTTTTTTTCTTCTAGTTATCTCCTTTCTTTTTTAAGTCCTTCTGTATTGGTTAGCCCTCCCACTATGATGCTGAATGGGAATTATGATAACAGTGAATGAATATCTTAGTCATGTTGTAAAGAAAAATGTTTATAAAATTCCACCATTAATTTAACATTTGCTATGCATTTTTAATGGACCTATAAAGTCTACTAACATCCTTTTATTTCTAGTTTGTAAATATGCATATATTTCAATGATTGAGCATTGATGTCTATTGAAATCTTGTTCTGCATCCATTTGAATGTTATGTATTTGCTTTCAATTTGTTGATGTGCTAAAATTATTCTGCATTAAAATTAAACAGCATATGTGAAGAACTTGAATAAGAACATGTTAAATAAGCTGGGCAGCTCCTCTGGAAGCTGAGATCAGAAGATCAGTTTGAAAGGGACAGGAAACTCCATCTCTAAGGAATCATCAAAAATTGCTGGAAGAGGAACTGTTGCTCAAGTGGTAGAGTGCTACCCTTGAGCAACAGCCCAGGGCAGCACCCAGGCTCTGAGTTAAGTCCATGGACTGACACAAAAAATAAAATAGTTAAGTAAGGGAGGGATTTCCTTAAAAATTTTATTATTATAAAAGCAACGTACAGAGGTATTGTTACATAAGTCAGGTAATGAGTACATTTCTTTTTGGACAATGTCATCCCTTCTTTTGTTCTCTCCCAGTTTTTCTCAGGGAGGGACTTTCTTTTTCTTGGATGACTAGCAAAACCAGCTAGCAAAAATAAAGTTTAGGTATCTTGCAAAAGGGGAAAACCTTGGCTATAATAATTTTTTCACAAATATGGCCTTGAATAATACAATTGTATTTATGGTGACTTATATATTACACATATTTTAAAAAGCTCAAAATGTATTTGTATCTCATAAATATAGCAGTAACATTACACCTGTGTGTCTAGAATATATATGAAGAAATAGACAAGCACCAGTGTCTTAGAAGAGTCTATGTAACTCTTCAAGGCCATGTTCCTTTCTCCTTATAGAAGTAAACATATTCTCGATTTTATATAAAACATGTTTTCTTTTGTAATTTTCTCTGTAAGTAACTGTAGGTAAAATGTAGTTCTACCTGTTTTTGAGCTCTATATAAATGTTTTACCTTATTATCTAATCATCTGTGACTTCCTTCCTTTGCCCTATATTTTAAAAAATTCATTGTTTGGACCTTAAGTTGCAGTTCTTTCATTTTTTTTTCCCCCTAATATTATACTGTGTTAAACCACTGCTGTTTATTTCACAGTTCTACTGTTGTGTAACACTTGAACTGTTTCTGTTGCTTTTATAACTACAACTAATGCTGCCATTAAGGCTCTTGGCATACTTGTGTAAGGAACACACACAGAACTGTTTGTAGGTAAGGGACATATTAATGGGCCATTTGTATTTCCTCTTATATGAGTGATTTTTTTAAAAAATAAGAACAGGCAACTACAGTCTAAAAGACGTGTTTTGCTACGACTTTAGTGAAAACAGGGCTGGGTTAGGGGAGAGAAGTAAAGTAGCATTGTGGAAATTCAGGTTAAATGCTTGTTTTCATTTTAAATTTTAATCTTTTACTATCATGGGGGTTTTGCATTCATTGTGATTTTCAAAATAGTTTTAGAACACTTTTAAACTTTATTGTAAAGTACTTGATTATGAAGTATTCAATTTTATGCCCAAGGCAAATAACTTGCACACCTCACCCTGTTCTCAATCCTGTCCTGGTCCAAGCTATACCTTCACTCCAGGCTGCATTTCAGCAGTCCCTTCCCAACTAAAATCCGTACCTCTATATTTGCCATTTGTTCTAGATCCATTCTCCAAATAATGGTGGTCACAGAGGTCTTTGAAAAGATTAATCCAATCATGTTATTCCTTTGCTTCACAGTTCAAATGTAGCATACTGTACTTGGGATAAAATCCAAATTTCATGTAAAGCTGTGCATAATCTAAATCTTGCCTCCTTCTAGTCTAAAGTAACTGAACTACCACAGCCCAGCTAAGTATTTTATTTTTTTGTTGTGGGGCTTGAACTGTGGACCTGGGTGCTGACCCTGAGTTCTTCAGCTCAAGGCTAGTGTTCTGCCACTTGAGCCACAGCGCCACTTCCAGTTTTCTGGTGGTTAATTGGAGATAAAATCTCACAGATAGGGGCTGGGAAGGTGGCTCAGTGGTAGAGCACTTGCCTTGCATGCTTGAGGCCCTGGGTTCGATTCCTCAGATATTCTTGTCCAGGCTAGCTTTGAGCCTTGATACTCATATCTCAGCCTCCTAAGTAGCTAGGAGTAGAGGCATGAGCCACTGACGTCTGGCAAAGTGATCTATTTTTTTTTTGGGGGGGGGGGGCGGTCATGGGGCCTGAACTCTGGGCCTGGGCACTGTCCCTCAGCTCTTCAGCTCAAGGCTAGTGCTCTACCACTTGAGCCACAGTGCCACTTCCGGATTTTTTCTTTTTCTTTATGTGGTGCTGAGGAATCGAACCCAGGGCCTCAGGCATGCAAGGCAAGCGCTGTACCACTGAGCCACTTTCCCAGCCCCAAAGTGATCTATTTTTAAAAATCTATTAAGTTGCTAGGCACTGGTGGCTTAAATCTGTAATCTTAGCTACTCAGAAGGTTGAGATCTGAGGAATGAAATTCAAAGCCAATCCAGGTAGGAAAGTCCTTGAGTTTTATACAATTAATCCCACCCTCCCCCCCCCCCACACACACATAAAAAAGCCGGAAGTGGAGCTGTGGCTCAATTGGTAGAATGCTAGCCTTGAGCTGAAGAACTCAGAGACAGCACCCAGGTCCACAGTTCAAGCCCCACAACAAAAAAATAAAATAAAAAGCTCAGAGACAGTGTCTAGGCCTTGAGTTTAAGCCCCCCCCCCACAAATGTATTAATTTATATACATAGCAATAAATAAATGCAGTAATTTATAAAGGAAGTATGGCTGGACATGGTTGGGAACACCTGTAATTCCAGCACATGAGAGTCTGAGACAGAAGGATCAAAATTATTAGGAAAGCATTGAGAAAAAAAGTTATGCTCTCCCTTTCCCCATTTTCAATCACAATCCTCCCAAGTAATTAACTACACCCATATATTTGAGCTATGCGAATATTTGCATTCTTTCTTGTGTGACTACACTGATGTCTTCGTGTTTTTGAGTATAAGTCTAAATGAAATTACACATGCACACATTAAAATACATAAATACTTAAAAGGAACAACGGTCTGAAGCATAGTGATGCTTATTAGTTGGGGATCTAAGATGGTCACTTCCCTAGAACCAATGTCCATCAGTGAATGTTTTTCAATATAGGATTGGCATTTAGTATTGGATACTGTGGAGATTGTGGCTTGCTTTTTCAGGGCAGGGACCAAGTATGCTTGGCTTTGGGTAAAATGTGGTACTATCCTCACAAGGAAAAGTGACTTTGTGTTCCTCCTGACTTGCCAATGTCCCACCATAGGTGAAAGAAGCTGTTCATAGTTATCTGAACCTAACATTTAATGTGGTATTTTAAAAAATTTTGTGTGTGTGTGTGTACGCTAGTCCTAGAGTTTGAACTCACCACCTTGAGAGCTATCCCTGAGCTTTTGTGCTCAAGGTTAGTGCTCTCTACCACTTGAACTTCTAGCTACCACTTCTAGCTTTTGAGTAGTTAATGGGAGATTAGGAGTCGCATGGACTTTCCTGCCTGGGCTGGCTTCGAGAAGCCAATTATAGGCATAGCTACGCTAGCGCCCAGACTGTATTTCTTTTCCTTTCCTTTTTTTTAAGGAATGAAATGAGGGCTTCTCACGAAGATTAGATACATGTATTTCAAATTACAATCTTCCCCTACTCGTCTTCCTTTATAATTTTTTTTTTAAATCAGCAATTATCCTGTGCACTTTCATCATCTATTGAAAAGAGGAAGGTCTACCCTTCTCTCCCTAACACGCACGAAGGAGACCAGGAGGGGTTTTGTGTTTTCCTCACCGGTGTGTTTTCGACGCTTACACCAGTGCCCGGCATCCGCAGGAGGAGCCCGGTGAGACCGGGTCCGGGGTAGCCCGACTGCTCGGAGCGCCACTCCCAGCCGAGTTCTAGGAGGCGATCGCTCAGGACCAGCGGCGCAACGCCTGCTTTTTGGGTGCCGCGTTCTCGGGTTGGCGGGACGGGCCGACGCGCGGGGAGTCGGGTGGGCCAGCCTGACCCGCAGTACGTTGCACCGCAGACCGCCCGCGGTCCTCCATTCCACCTCGCCGCAAACCCCAGCTTCCCCGGAGGTCTTCAGTTCTCCCGGCCGACGAGCGCACACGTCAAGGCAGAATAGTTGTTCACGGGCCTGGGCGTCGTCAGCCCCGGACCCGAGGCGGGGGGCGGGGGGCTGTCTCCAACAGGCTCCCAGGCATGGAAACCCCAGCCAGACACACCCCGCCGGGGTGGGCGGGTCGGGAGACAGAGCCAGAGAGCGCTCCTCACAGTTGAGTTCATCTCCGACAGAGTTTTGGCTTCGTACAGCTCAGGAGAGAATCGCCCCTTAAACTAAGCAGCCTCGCCCATCAAACGACCCGAGAGCCGCACACGCGGGCAGAGACGGAAGCAAAACATCCAGAAAGGCGGCGGTCCCAGAGCCACGTGAGGCGGGCACTCCCGGCTGCCCTCGCAGCGTGGACTTCAACTCCCAGCCTGCCTCTGGGCCGTTACCCTCCATGGACTACAATTCCCAGAGTGCTTCGGGAGACGCCGCCGCAACCTCTACCACTCGGTCGCCCGCCACTCGCCCCGCCTCTCTCCCGCCCCTCCCGGCTGGGTCGGCGTGCGCCTGCGCACCGGAGACCGGAGGAGTCTTACCCTAATGTAAGATGGTGGCCCGTCTGGCTGTGGAACCCACCGAAAGCCGAGAGTCTCTCTCTCAGCCGTAAAGGTCGGACTCGCTGAAGCAGTCAGGCCCGGTTCTGAAGAGTTTTTTTTTTTGTTGTTGTTTGTTTGTTTTCCCCGACACTCGTTCAGTGGTGTTTTGTGAGGAGGCGGCAGCGCGTGGAGTCGGCTGAGGAAAAAGCGAGGCAAGGCTGGCGGGTGAGTCTGTGCGGGGCTGGGCTTAGGGGAAACCCGGGGTTGACCGGCTACGAGAGAGCGGAGGCTTCGCTGGGACCGTGCAGGCCGCACCCCCTTCCTCCCCACCCCCCAGCCTCGTCTTCACCCTCCTCCTCCTCGGCCGCCCTCCTCCTCCTCTTCTTCCTCCCTCTCCCCTCTACGCCACAGCAGTTACCACCAGGAAAAGGGAGCGGGGCCGGAGGCGGCGCGGCGCTCGCCGACTCTGCCTTCCAGAATTGCTTCCTTGGGAGAGCCGAGGACCGTTTCTCGTCCCCAGCTTTCCCCCCACATCCCCCCCCCCCCCCCCATAGCGGCAATATTCTTAAGTCTCAGTCGCTCCCTGTTTCCTCAGCCCACTTTCCCCTCTCTGACGTCCTTTCCTACTGGCCCCCATCTCCCAGGACCAGAGCCGTCCCTTCCACTCCGACCTGTGCTGCTGCTGCTGCTTCTCCTGCTTCTGCTGCTTCTCCTTCACCCCGAGTCCACCCCCCTCCCCCCCCCCGCCCCGTCCTGCTGCATGGTCTTTTGCTCCGCCGCTACCGTTCTCGACTTAGCTTTTGCCTCCCGTGGGTGCTTGCAATCAGCCTCCAGTCTGTCGGCTGGGCTAGAGCTTCTTCCCATTTGCAGTCCTTTCCTTTAACCACATCTGTCATCTCCAAACTACCCCTCAAGTGTCTGGATTGTGCTACTGGTCTTCTCACCCACCTGTTTCTCAGCTTTCTTGAGAATTGCCCTCTTTCCTATACAGATTTCTTTCAACACACGCTTCCAGAAAAAAAAAAAAAGGGGGTGTGTGTGTGGGGGTGGGGGTGGTGGAGGAGTGCCCTGTGGTTGTTTGATTAAAAAAGTAAAAAGGAAGTTGGGAAGTGAAGTGAGGTAGGATACTATTAAACGCGATGAGTAAAAGGAGATCTTCAGCTTACTCAGGAGAGGAACGTTTTCACTTTGCTTTCAGTGATCTATTTGCGGATTATTCGCTCTGTTGGGATGTGGCTTCAGCCCTCTCTCCGTTCCATGTTTACTTTCCTCATACTACTTCTGAATTGAATTGAATTCTCTAGAACACTCAATGTGGGTTCTGATTATATCAATACATATGGACAGAAGCATTTCAAAATAAGATAAATCTGACACACACACAGAATTCATTTGTGAGCTCCACCAAGCAAATATAAATGATAGGTTGATTGTATGTGGATTCTTTGTGAGTTGCAGATCCCTTTTGTATTGAGAATCCATTATTGAATGAGTTATATTGATACTCAGCTTCAGGACAGATTTTATGACTAGATTGGAAATTTCCTCAGTTTGTTTAATAGGTTTGGGTTTGAAAAGTTTTTACTTTTGACATTTCTATGCTGGTAGTTATCTGCATTGTCTTGAAAATATATTGGGATTGTATGCAAAAGAAGAATCACTATTCTTTGGTAAACTTAAATACACTGAATTTTTTGTAGTAAAGAAGGGACAGGCAAAAAACCCAAAAACGCTGTGCATTCGGTGGTACTTAGCTGTCATTTACTACCTACAGTAGAAAGCAGAATACTAGATGCAAGAAGTAGCTTAGGTTTACATATTTTAGTGAAAGCAAAATTGACAACTAGTGGCAAATGGCATGATGAGGAGCCTTTGCTTTGATAGACCACTGCAAAATAAACAAATGACCAAGAAACTAACATGATTCTGTAGGTCAAAATACACACATGTCAAGTTCAAACATAGATATTGATGTTCTGAATATATATGTAAAATATTTAAAGTCATAATGACAGTTCCATGCAGCAGCCAGTCTCTTACTGGGAAAAAGAATTCTATCAGTGTAAATACAAATACAGTTCTTCTCACTCACTTTTGCACATTACTGGATTATTGTAATTTTTACATACTGAAATCTGAGGAATATTAACATTTAATGCTTCAGTCATTTGATTGTGAAAAAGATTTTCTTTTTATTGTTGTTTTTATTTTAACCAAAGGTAAATTAAAGTTAAAAAAATGTTTATAAAAGACTACTTTTTTCCTTTCAGTCACTTAAGCCCCCGTTTGGGGAAACTAAAATCCTTATTCTTCTGAGAGAAGCAATTTATACAGCAAACATTGTTATTAGTTATATCATGAAGTTTTTTAAAAAGTATAACATATCTAGCTTAGCAATAGGAGAATATGGAATGTAACTGCTCTTCAACTCCAAGTAAAATAATACGCTCTGGTGAGAAAGCTTGTCTCTTTTAACAATCCTATCACAGGTCTAGAAATCCTTGGCAGTCATAGTTGGGTGAATTGTAAGCAATGTGTTCTAATGCGAGTACGGTTTGTCTGGCAGAAGGGGTGAATGATTTTAATACATCCTTTCTTTTGTTAAGGTATTTGGCTCACTAAGTATTTTTCAAGTAATTTTCCCCTCCATACTTTTTGCCTGCAGTCATCAAATTCTTGGTTTCATTCCTCTGAAGACAAATGAATTTATTTAAGGATATTTAAAATGTCTAGAAAAGATGTAGAAAGTTCTTTGATACTTTGATAGGAAGAAAGAAGCTGAAATTTGCAAATATTTTGGCGTGGTTTAAGTTTTTAACTGTAACATTGTGAACAAGGCAGCTTTGTATGTTGATAATTTCTGTTTTAGTAATTTGGATTTCTCTCTGTCAAATTTAGTAGTGGATTCTTCAGATAAATAAATTATTTGTATGAGGTTTTAAACATGAATTATTTAAAAGTTGCTTATGAAAAAATTTCACTGTTCCATATACAGATTCTTAATTTCATTAGCATGATAGTTATAATCAAACAGCACAATACAGGAAAATAAAATCATTTTGTAATGTTCTTGAGTTTTAGTTTGAATAGGAATGCATAGCATAGTTTGCAACTCATTACTTTGTAAAAGAAAGTGCTGCCTAAGACTGAACTCTATATTAGGAGAGTTTAGTTATTTCTGTGATGCTGGCGAATCGAACCTGGTGTCTCACACATGCTAGGCAAGTGCTCTCTGGTGTTTTTTTGTAAAAATGTTTTTTTGTGTGTGTGTTGGGGGGGGGGGGCAGTCGTGGGGCCTGGGCGCTGTCCCTCAGCTCTTCAGCTCAAGGCTACCGCTCTACCACTTGAGCCACAGCGCCATTTCTGCCTTATTTTTCTTTTTGCTTATGTGCTACTGAGGAATCGAACCCAGGGCCTCATGCGTGCAAGGCAAGCGCTCTACCACTGAGCCACCTTCCCAGCCCTGGTTTTATGTGTCTTATGAAAATAATTTCTCAACTCTGGAAATCTCCCCTTTTCCTTCTACTCTTAGTTTTAGTCATTTTAATGACTTTCTTGAAATGTGACTGCAAATAATACTCAAGAGAATGTAGGTAACTCAGTGGTACAGTTTTTGTAGAATATTTAAATGAGATAAAGTTTTAAATTGTGAACACCTCAGCCTCTGCTGAAATTTCAGTTGGTTCTCTGACAGCATCTGTACTTTAATTGTTGCTTTATGGGTAGAAAGCTACATTGAGCTCAGTTGGTTATGAAGAAAACAGCAGGGAAAGCTGGTCCCCAGTGGCTCAGGCCTGCAATCCTAGCTCTTCAGGAGGCTGAGGCATAAGGATCTTGTATAGGTCCCTGAGTTTGGTCCCCAGTATTGCCAAGAAAAAGAAAATCTACAAAATAAGATCAAAATAAGTTTGAAATAAATTCTTTGAAAAACACCTAACTGAGGGCTGGGAATATGGCTTAGTGATAAAGTGCTTGCCTCGCATGCATGAAGCCCTTGTTGATTCCTCATGAACAGAAAGTGGCGCTGTGGCTCAAGTGGTAGCCTTGAGCAATTAAGAAGCTCAGGGACAGTGCCCAGGCCGAGTTCAAGCCCTAGGGCTGGCAAAAAAGAAAAAGAAAAAAAGAAAAACCACTAACGGTGTAAAGATCCCACTGAGCTGCTTTTCTTGCATCACAAAAATAATCGAGTTAATATGCTATTTTTATAACATGTGTACTCTGCACTTTTGGCAAAGAAGTGTGTGTGTGTGTGTGTGTGTGTGTGTGTGTGTGTGTGTGTGTGTGTGTGTGTGTGTGTGTGTGTGTGTGTGTGTGTGTGTGTGTGTGTGTGTGTGTGTGTTGGCTGGTCCTGGGGCTTGAACTCAGGGCCTGGGTGCTGTCTCTGAGCCTCTCTGTGCTCAAGGCTAACTCGCACTCTACCACTTAAGCCACAGTGCCACTTTCAGCTTTTTCTGAGTAGTTTATTTGAGATAAGAATCTTACAGACTTTCCTGTCCGGGGTTGACTTCGAACCATGATATTCAGATCTCAGCCTCCTGAGTAGCTAGAATTACAGGCCTCAGTCACTTATGCCCACACTAAATCTTTAAAAATGAATATTGCCACTTTCTATTCAAAATAGGTATTTGCATATTTTTCTAATAACTCTGAAGTAACATAAAATCTATAAGACGCCAAAATACATTAAACAGTTCTTTCTGATAGTATGCTATTCCACTGGGATGGAAACCATTTACATGTTCCATTTAGATTAAGAAATCCCTGGAGAAAAGTATGTAGTACATTCATTCTAGTTATAGTGTTTCTAGAACAGCAAAAACCTCTATAACCTATTTCCCTACTGTTTTCTTCTTTTTGTGCTGATCCTGGGGCTTGAACCCAGGGCTTGAGCACTGTCCCTGAGCTTTTTTGCTCAAAGCTAGTGCTGTATCACTTGAGCCACAGTTCCACTTCCTGTTGTTTTTTTTTTTTTAGTAGTTGAAGATAAGAAACTCATGGACTTTCTTGCCCAGGTTGGCTTCAAACTGTGATCCTCAGATCTTAACCTCCTGAATAACTAGGATTACAGGCATGAGCCACAGGTGCTCTGAGCCAGCTTATATTTTTGATCATTAAGTTTGTAAAAAAATTTAACACTGTTTTGGCTCATTTTATCTATCTAGGAGGCAAGTGCTCTACCACTGAGGTGCATCCCTAACAACTCTTACACTTTTTTTGGGGGGGGGGGGGTCCGGTTGTGGGGCCTGAACTCTGGGCCTGGGCACTGTCCCTAAGTTCTTCAGTTCAAGGCTAGTGCTGTACCACTTGAGCCACAGCACCACTTCCGGCTTTTTTGTTTTTGCTTATGTGGTGCTGAGGAATCGAACCCAGGGCCTCAGGCATGCAAGGCAAGCGCTCTACCACTGAGCCACCTTCCCAGCCAACAACTTACATCTTTGTAACATGTTTTTCTTTTTGCCAGATAGATATAAGCGGGTTGGTAATGTGGCTCAGTGGTAGAGTAGTCTAGCATGCAGGAAGCCCTGGGTTCAATTCCTTAGTACCACATAAACAGAAAAAGCTGGAAGTGGCACTGTGGCTCAAGTGGTAGAGTGCTAGCTTGAGCACAAAGAGGCTCAGGAACAGTGCCCAGTCTCTGAGTTAAAGAAAAAAAAAAGTATAAGTAAGCTAGGCACCTGTAGCTCATGCCTATAATCCTAGCTACTCAGGATGCTGAGCTCTGAGCATTGTGGTTTGAAGCCAGACCGGGCAGAAAAGTTCACGAGACTGTTATGTTCAATAGACTACTCTGAAAAAGTTGGAACTGACGCTGTGGCTCAAGTGGTAGAAGGCTAGCCTTGAGCACAAAAAGGTTCAGGGACAGTACCCAAGCCCTGAAGTCTGGCCGAAAAAAATATGTATTATGAGTATAAGGTAGTTTGCATAGGAGTCTATTTTTCTTCTAAGCAGTTTGGTTACTAAAAAAAAAATATCTTGAGAACTTAAAGCAAATAAGGAGTAGAATTGGAAATGAAAAAAACCAAATTGTCTGTGTGTATGCCTAAAAACTAGTATAGAAGAAACAAAAAAGGCAAAAAAATCATTACAATTAGAATAATAAAATGCTTTTACTTATAAATAGTATGTGCTGTCTTACTACTTTTAGAAGGATTAATAAATGATACAGGGAAAAGAGTGATTGAATTTTGAACAATGCCATAGACTGAAATATTCCCAGCAGAAAGAAACATACATTGTCATTAGGCCATATAGCTGGAATTTCTTTTTTTTTTTTTTTTTTAATTTCTTTTTCTTTTGCCAGTTCTGGGACTTGAACTCAAGGTCTGGGCACTGTCCTTGAGCTTTTTTATGCTTGAGGCTAGCAGTCTACCACTTGAGCCACAGTGCCACTTCTGTTTTTTTTCTGAGCAGTTTTTTGGAGATAAAGAGTCTCATGGACCAGACTGGCTTCAAATCGTGATCCTCAGATCTCAGACTCCTGAGTAGCTAGGATTGCAGGTGTGAGCCATCAGTGCCCAAGAATTTCTTAAAGATGTTTTTTGATCTTTGGAATAAAAAGTATTATTACTTTTGTATTATTTTCTGGCAAGTTAGAAGCCTATTCATTCCCTGTTAGGGCATCGGTTCTTCATATTGTGAATTTCCTAAAATAACAGAATGATTTGAGTTATTGAATATTGGTCATAGTGTTTTCTCCTTTTTTTAAAAAAACTTTCTTGTGATTTTTATTTATTATTTAATTTTCAGCAGTTATTTGGGTAGAGCATTTTTGTTTGTTTTGGTCAGTCGTGGGGCTAGAACCCTAGGCCTGGGCACTGTCCCTCAGCTTTTCAGCTCAAGGCTAATACTCTACCACTTGAGCCACAGTGCCACTTCTGGCCTTTTCTATTTATGTGATGCTGAGGAATCAAACCCAGGGCTTCATGGATGGGAGGCAAGCACTCTACCACTGAGCCACCTTCCCAGCCTCTAGGTAGAGCATTTTGTGGATGTCAAAATTGAATGAAAATTTGTAGTATAGATATTATTACTTTGGTGGTGAGATTAAGTTTTCTTCTGGTGGAGACTCCACTCCATTTTATTTTAGTTACAGCTTTTCTTCTAATTTAATTATTAGAGGAGAATTAGGATACTGCAAGTTCCCAGTCAAATCTTTCCAGAATTTTTTTTTTTTTTTTACTCTCAATGGAGACTCAATTGTTCATTGGGTGAAGAAAGTAATATAGTCAGGAGTGGTAGTGAAGTGTCTGTAATCCCATTGCTAGTAGAAGCTGATGCAGGAGAAACAGGAATTTATGGTCTAGCTGGCACTTCATCGTGAGACTTTTTCTCAAAAATAAGTAAGTAAATAAATAATAAAAGCTTTCTGTTTACCCCAACCCCATGGAAGAATCTATAATCCACCAGAGTAGTTGCAGATTGCAATTCCCTCTCTTCCAAAAAAGTATTATGTGTTTTTTGTCATTAAAATGAAATAAGAACAAGTTTTAGTGCCTTTTTAAGGTACGACTTGTGAAATGTCAAAGACTTAATGTGAAAAATTTTAAACAAGTGGAAAAGTAGGTCTGATCCACTGTGGCTGTTACTCCGCTTCAGAGATTATCAACTCATAGCCCACTTGGTTTCATCGATATCTCACTTATTTTATCTCTATTCCTCCTACTCTATGCCCTGTATTATTTTGCAGCAAACCCTAGTCATCACATTATTTCATTTGTATTAGAATTGTTTGACATAGAAATACCTTATTTTAAAAATAAGCGTTTCAAATAGTTTGTTGTTCTGAGCTCATTTGTTGAAAAATGACATGATCTGATTTTATCTTGTCAGGAATACTTACCTAGTAATAGCACAGCACTATCCAAAGCAATATACAAATAATATGTGTACATATGCTTTTAGTTCAATTTGGTAGTTAGGGGTGTTTTCAGATTGACAACATAGGAGTGAGGCTTCCTGGAGAAAGGAAGACTTGAGTAAAGAATATAGATTATTTGTATCTCCCTCCAGAAGAACATCTCCAGAAGAACATTCCATACATTCCTTGTTGGGAATGGAAATGTGAGAAAACACTTGGTGGTAGGAACCGGCATGATGTGAGAAGGATGTAAAGAGTCTGATCTCTGTGGAAGAAGGTGTTAATTCTGCTGTCTGATGGCAGATTAGTATGTATAAGTAGGGTAGCATTTGATTATGAAATGTGTTTTCACAGTCAGACTGAATTTGGTCTGCTAAGCAATAAGGAGCCAAAAGAGGTAAGTAGGGGGTCAGGAAATAGCATGTAATTTGGGGTTGACAGTTGAATTTTGTTCAAAATACTGAAGATCAGGCCATTAGTTAAAGGATCATTCTGCCATGTTTCAAGTGTACACTACAGGGTTTTGGATAAATGCCCAAGAGTAATAGTTATGGATCATAATGGTGGCTCTTCACTTAGGTTTTTGAAGAATATCCATGATATTCTTAGCCTTAGTAGTTGCACTATTTACATTCTTGTTTTTTGTTGTTGTTGTTGGTCGTGGGGCCTGAACTCTGGGCCTGGGTACTGTCCCTCAGCTCTTCAGCTCCAAGGCTAGCACTCTAACCAATTGAGCCACAGCACCACTTCCGGCTTTTTCTGCTTATGTGATGCTGAGGAATCAAACTCAGGGCCTCATGCATGCAAGGCAAGCAGTCTACCACTCTACCACCCAGCCCCTAATTTACATTCTTATCCACAATGTATGAGGGTTCCTACTCCATCTCCCATCTTCTGCATCTTTACCAGCATTTGTTATTGCGTGTATTTACATATATATATATATATATATTTCATTATTGCACAGAGATGTCTCTATTTTGTAAGTCTGATTTGTTTATATTCTTGATGATGACCATTCTTACTGGAAAAAGATGGAATCTCAGTTGTTTTGATCATTTCCGGAATGGCATCTTGATCTTTTCTGCTTGGGCTGTCCTTAAACCACCTCACTGTTTTGATTTTTGACTTTAAAAAACACTACTTAGCTCTCAAATGCTAAATGCTTTCAAATGTTGAATTCTTCAAATATGATCACTGTTTGCCTTCTTCTTGTTTCTTCTTCCTCCTCCTCCTCTTCCTTCTTCCTCCTCTTCCTCGTCTTCATTTTTGGAAGGAGGTGTAGTTTGAATTCAGGTCCTTTTGCTTGCTAGACAGGTGCTGTTACCGCTGAACCACACCTCTAGCTCTGATTTTTTTCTGGCTATTTTTGAGATAGAGTCCTTCTGCTTCCGGCACAGGTCCCAGGCCTGGGCAAGATCTTCATGTTAATAAGCATCTTGTCATAGCTAGAATAATAGGTGCATAGAATAACAGTTCTTCATTGAGAAAAGGTCTTTTGAACTTTTCTATCATAGCTGACCCTGACCTGCAGTCATCCAAATCTCAATCTGCCAAGTAACTAGATAGGAGCTTTGGAATCCAGCTTTGAGGATTTGTTTTACAGAGGCTTTAATATGTTCATTTGGGTTTAAGATTGAGTTTAGATAATCTTTGTGCAAGAGATTCTTGAGAAGTATTGTGACTGTTCTAAGTACATAAATGGGAAATAAATGTCAACAATCCAGAGTAGGAGAACCTTAATATTAGAGACTGTCTTCAGTAATAACTATCAATGCATTTTGCCCCCTAAGAAATTTTTATTAATCCCTTGCTATATTTTGGATGTTGATATTTCTTAAAGGCTAGTGTATTTTAAAGACGTGCTTCCCAGGATGGTGCTATTGGGGAACAGTGGAACCTTTGAGAGGTGGAACTTTGTAGGTGGTTCTTAGGTCATTGGGGACATGAGGATTATGGAACCCTGGTCCTTCCCCCCCCTCCCCCCCCAGATTATGGCCACCAGTTGAGTAGCTTTGCTCTATTGCATGACTTTCTCACCATTGCCATCCAGCACCAACATCAGATATCCAAAAGCAGTGAATTTGCCTGATTATAGACTGAAACCTTTAAAGCCATGAGCCACAATAACTGTCTTATAAGTTAATTATCTTAGTTATTTTGTTGCAGTAATGAAAAGCTAGTAAGTCTTTGAAGTATGAAGTCACTTAAAGAGCACCACAGTGGGTGACAGTGGGATGATGGGAAGAGAAAATTTCTCTCTTCTCCAAAAATCTTTTATAGATAGTTTGGGAATTAGAGACTAATTTGAGTTAATCTTAGATTATCAATAGTTTCATACTGTTTATTCATACTTGCTTAGGAGGGAGCTGGTATTACTTGAATGGTTTTGGGAAATGCCTTGATTAGGCAGGAGGATAAGTGCTTTACATACTGATAAAAAGAGGGGAAAAGCAGCAAATCAAAGTGAGAATATCTCAGATTCTAATATTAGTGTATGTGTATTTTGGCTAGTGGTATTGCTAGCACACAGTTTTCTTCTGTTCCTTTAGTTGTATATTTTAGGTTTTCTTTCCCTCCCTTTTGATTTGTATCTAGTGCTTTGTTAAAGATAAATATTTCTCTCTTTTTTATTGCCGGTCCTGGGGCTTGAACTCAGGGCCTGGGTGCTGTCCCTGAGCTGCTTTTGTTCAAGGATA
The DNA here is from genome assembly GCF_019054845.1 of Dipodomys spectabilis. Classification (NCBI taxonomy): domain Eukaryota; kingdom Metazoa; phylum Chordata; class Mammalia; order Rodentia; family Heteromyidae; genus Dipodomys; species Dipodomys spectabilis. Next base: position 770,877 of record NW_024871196.1, on the reverse strand, counting down.
ACACTCTACCACTTGAACCACAGCACTAGTTCTGGCTTTTTCTGTTTATGTGGTACTGAGGAATTGAACTCAGGACCTCATGAATGTGAGGCAAAAACTCTACCACTGAGCCACCTTCCTATCCCCAAATATTCTCTTAGGAGGTGAAGTAAATGTGTCTCCAGGGCAAGAGAGTTCATATATGTGTGTAGGTCACTATTTATGTTCTAAGTTTTCTTTCCTTTTCCCTTTTTCTCTCATTTGCCCTCCTCATTCCCTCCCCCTTTTTATCTTTTTTTTTTTTTTTTTTGAGATAGGGAGCCCATGAATTCTCAGTCTGAGTTTCTCAGCATTTTGAGTAGCATATGTCACCACATCAGGTAGGTTTTCTTTTCTATGTTCATTGTTTTTACTAGTAGGAGAGGCTATAGTCTTTAGCCTTTGCCGGATCAACTATTACCCTTGTCCAGGCTTGTGCATTTTAATACTCTCCAGCTTAAAACCTGACACATTTGTGTCTTTTCTCTGGTGGAAGTTACGGAGAAGGTGGAATCAGTAAAAAATGGTAGTATGATGTTCTGGGATTGTTTTGTGGAAGAAATTTGCCTTTCACTTATAATTTTATATAATCAGCCATAAAGTAACCTCATCAATTCTCAGTGAGTCCTGAGATACCTTTTGAAAAGTCCTTTAATCATAGTTGGTGATAGGTTGAAGAGTTACCTATATAGTTAATTTTTTTGGGGGGGGGAGGTCCGGTCATGGGGCCTGAACTCTGGGCCTGGGCGCTGTCCCTCAGCTCTTCAGCTCAAGGCTAGCGCTCTACCACTTGAGCCACAGTGCCATTTGTGGCTTTTTTCTTTCTTTTTTGCTTATGTGGTGCTGAGGAATCGAACCCAGGGCCTCATGAGTGCAAGGCAAGCACTCTACCACTGAGCCACCTTCCCAGCCCATAGTTGATTTTTTTTAACTTTTTGGTGGTGCTTGATTTTGATTTTTTTTGTTGTTGTTGTTGGTTGTGGGGCTTGAACTCTGGGCTTGGGCTCTGTCCCTGCCCTCTTCAGCTCAAGGCAAGTGCACTATCACTTAAGCCATAGTGTCACTTCCGGGTTTCTAGTGATTTATTGGAGATAAGAGTCTCACAGACTTTCCTGCCTGGGCTGCCTTTGAACCATGATCCTCAGATCTCAGCCTCCTGAGTAGCTAGGATTACAGACCTGAGCCACTGATGCCCGGCTTGAATTTGAATTCTTAACATCACCAGAATTATAGGTGTGATCCACTGGTACTCAGCACCTAAATAATTCAGATACTTTGTATCGGAAAAAAGTACTGGTACTACTGGTACTACTCTTCCCCCCCCCCCCCCCCCCCCCCTTGGCTGTGGGACCTGAACTCTCAGCTTGGGCGCTGTCCCTCAGCTCTCCAGCGCCAGGCTAGCACTCTACCACTTGAGCTACAGCGCCACTTCCAGCTTTTGAGTGGTTTATTGGAGATAAAAATCTCAAGGACTTCCTTGCCCAGCTGGCTTTGAACTGAGATTCTCAGATCTCAGCCCGAGTAGTTAGTTAGGATTACAGGCGTGAGCCACCAGCTCCTGGCCTTGTTTTGTGTTTTTAAGGTGGATATATGGTTCAACTTCCCCTCAACATTATAATGCTTTTATTTCTGCCTTCCTAGTGTTGGGGTTATAAGTATGTAACACCATACCTAGAATGGGAATTTCTTGATTCTAGTAAAATCTTTTCTGATATATTTAGCCTAGTCCTAGATACGAGTTTTGCTTCCAAAAGATAAAACTTTTTTTTCAGATAGATACCTTCCTTGCATTGTGTTCAAATCTATTTTGATCCTGATGAAAACAAAGGTGAGAGTGAGATACAGGCAAACTAGAAAAAAGTGTGTGTAGAAGAAACTGATGCTAGATTGTTTATAAACCCTCATGTTAGCGGCATCTGCCAGACCCTTTTCTTTTCCTGACTGAGTGTAGCTCCTAGCTCACTGTCCTGCTTGCAAACACTATCTCTTTTATTCTAGGCAATTTGAATAACTATGAATGTCATTTCCATAATTTGTTTTCTTGCCATTTCACAGCCTTTTCCTCCTCTTCCTCCTCCTCTTCCTCCTCTTCTTCCTCCTCTTCTTCCTCTTCCTCCTCCTTCTCCTCCTCTTTTTTCTTCCTCCTTCTTCCTCCTCCTTCTCCTCCTCTTTTTTCTTCCTCCTTCTTCCTCTTCCTTCTCCTTTTTTTGGGGGGGTAGGTGGGGTCCTGGTGGTTAATGGAGATAAGAGTTTCACAGACTTTTGTGCCCTGGCTGGCTTTGAACCCTGATCCTCAGATTTCAGCCTTCTCAGCAGCTAGGATTACAGGCGTGAGCCCATAATACCTGGCTTCACAGTCAGTTTTTTTTTTTTTTTTAAATCAGTCTCCTTGTAACCAGCTCCTTAATGTCGTCACAATCTGATTAATATTTCAATCTTTTCCTCTTCCTTCCCTTTTTTCTTTCCCCTCCCCTTTCTTCTCTGTTTCTCCTTTCTCTTTTTCCCTCCCTTTTATCATTCCCTTCTTCCCTCCTCAACTGGTCTTGAAGACAGTATCCTGCTTTCTTTTCTTTTTTTTGCCAGTCCTGGAGCTTGAAGTCAGGGCCTGTGTGCTGTCCCTGAGCCTCTTTGTGCTCAGGGCTAGGTAATGCTCTACCACTTGAACCGCAGTGCCACTTCCAGCTTTTTCTGAGTAGTTTATTGGAGATAAGAGTCTCACAGACTTTTCTGCCCAGACTGGCTACGAATCAAACTGATCCTCTTAGCTCAACCTCCTAAGTAGGAATGAGCCACTGGCACCTGTCTAGAAGTCTTTCTTGACTCTAAACTCCCCAAATTCCTCAGGAATTTGACTCTTACCTTCAAAATGTGTGAATTCTGCCAGTTTTCACTACCTCTATATCCTTTTATCTCTTGCTAGGTAATTATAGCTGCCTTCTAACACGTTTTCCTGCTTCTGTCCTTGTCCTTCTCTGTGTCTGTTATTAATACAGTGCTCAAAATACAAATATATTGGTCAGTCATGGGGCTTGAACTCAAGGCCTGGGCCTTGTTCCTGAGCTTTTTCATTCAAGGCTAGTGCTCTGCCAATTTGAGCCACAGTGCTGCTCTGGTTTTCTGGTGGTTAATTGGAGATAAGAGTCTCATAGACTTTCCTGACTGGGCTGGCTTCAAACCATGATCATCAGATCTAAGCCTCCTGAGTAGCTAGGATTATAGGCATGAGCCACTGGCACGTGGCTAAAATGATTTTATTGAAAACAGTCAAGTGACAAGAGATTTTGTACCACACATAATTTAAGAAATTACATGAGTCGGTAAGATTAGAATGTCTGGAATGGTTCCTTGTCTTCCTCTTTCTTCTCATCAACCCTTTTCTTTCTTACCCTTTGCACAGAAACTCACATATTTCTGAGGAAGTTGGAAAGAAAAAGCTGAGTTAGTTTCTATTCCAGAGAGTTGCATTGGAAGGCTGGACCCATCTTTTGAAATAGAGGTTTGTTACTTTTCTTTTTTTTTTTTGGTTCCGTTCGTGGGCCTGAACTCTGGGCCTGGACGCTGTCCCTCAGCTCTTCAGCTCAAGGCTAGCACTCTACCACTTGAGCCACAGTGCCACTTCCGGGTTTTTTCTTTTTGCTTATTCAAACCCAGGGCCTCAGGCATGCAAGGCAAGCGCTCTACCACTGAGCCACCTTCCCAGCCCAAAGGTTTGTTATTTTCCTAAGACCAGTAACCTCCTTTAGCAGTGCTTTTCGTCAGTTCCTGCCACATTTATGTCACTTTCTGTACCTATCCTTTCTGTTTTCTGTATTCCCAGATAAAACTTACTTCTTTACATTAGTGTTTTATACTTTCAACACTCTTTTCAGATATCTGGAAAAACAACTATGGTTCCTATGTAGGTTGAATCTATAGTTTTCCTAATTAAGTTTCCAACAGAGTGGTACTGAACATAATAGAAAGGGAAATTGATACAAATAGGTAAAGAAGAAATCATATGTGAAATTATAGGGGAAATGAAAGATGTTTTTATTAGAAACCCTGAATGGTACTTGTCATAAGCCAGTAATGCTAATGAGTTCTAGAGGAGTTACACTGTCTTGCATATAAAGAATCTTTGAGATTATTTGGTTAGAAACCATTTTTTTTTCTCTGAAGGTAAATATTTTATAATTTTCAGGTTTTTTAACATTCCTTTTCAGAAGGCAGTCATCATATATGGGGTCAACAATTATATCATAATTTAATAAGTAACTTCCTATTCTGAAATATATCAGAATATGCTTGATTCTTCAAAGTTTTCTTAGGTTTATGTTGTCCAAAATGGTGCCCACTAGCCAAATGTCACTACCAATTCCTTATATGGCTTGTCTGAACTCAGTTGTTCTAGCTGTAAAATATACATGGGAGTTTGAATCATTGGTACCAAAACAACAGAAAGAACTACAATAGAAGGAACGTAGAATATCTCCTTACTAATTTAAAAATAGTAATTGTATCTTGTCTGATAATATTTGGAATAGGCTGGGTTAAATAAATTTAATTTCATCTGTTCCTTCTTACTTTATCTTAGTGTGGGTAGTAGAAAAATTTAAAATATATATCTGGCTGGCATTGTATTTCTCTTGGACAGTATTACCATAAGCAAAATTTTCTCTTTTTCTTTAACATGTTTGGAGTTATTTTAGTTAATGATCTATTTATTATATACACTAAAATTATTTCAGTATTACATATTTTAAGATAATTTGTTTGAAGTGGGTGTCTTTTATGTTTTTATCTTTTCTAGTATTACCTCTTAAACCTTGAGCTTTCTTTAAGGCATTTGATTCTTGCCATACACTGCCCATGGTACTACATAAGCATAACTTGTTCATATTGAAAGGGTTTTGAAGAGGGCATTTAAAATTAAAAGCATCAAAGTTGATCTTTGTTGTGTTTACTTTGTTAATATTGTATGTTTTTACAAGCCACTATAAACATGGAATAAGTGCCTCATGCCTGTAATCCTAGCTACTCTGGATGGATGGAGGCTGAGACCTGAGGACTATGGTTCAAAGCCTGCCTGGTCAGGAAGTCTGTGAGACTCTTAGGTCTAATTAACCAGGGAAAAAAGCTGGTAGGGGAGCTATGACTCAAATGGAAGATTGCTGGCCTTGAGCACAAAAGCTCAGGGACTGTCCCAGCCCTGAGTTCAAACCCCAAGACCAGCACTGAAAAAAATTTAAGAGATAGGTATATTGATTTTACAAAAAGAAAATGAATTGAAAATTTTGCTTATAAAGAAAATATTATCTGCATATCTATAATTTCAGAACTCAGAAGGCTGAGGCAGGAATGTATGAGTTTATACTAGCTGGAATACATAGTGAGGCCATAGAGCATAAAAAAGAAAAAGCAAAAAACCCTAGTAAACAAATAGACAAAAAAAAATCTGCCTTGATTCAGTCTATTGTCACACATTTCATAAATTTTTATAAACTTGGACTATAACAGCCATTACCAGTCTTCACCTGTTAGGATTTACATTTGAAAGGTTCTAAGTTTGTATGCTTTTATTTAGATACGTATTTCTTTCTTGAGACAAAGTCTCCCCCATTTACCTCTGCTGGCCTTGAACTCAGCCACTTGAGAACTAGGATTACAGCTGTGCATTCCTATACTCAGCTTTATGTTAATTAAACTGTTTTGGGAAAAATACTTTAAAAAAGAATTTATGTGGGGTTCATTTAGGGCTAAGCCTTAAACTGTATTTAAAACCAGTTGGCATGTTGCTGAAATTTGATCTGGGTAGGTTTTTTGTTTTTGGTCTTTGTTTTGTGGGTAGTTATTAAGTGAGAAACTTATAGTTTGATGATTTGTTTATTGTGCGGCTGCAAATGGAACCCAGGGCCTCATACATGTTGGGGAAATGCTAGCCCTGCACTAGGAGTTGAATGTTAAGCATATTTCTAGGAAATAAATGACAGGAAAATATCTTTTCCATATAAATTTTGGAATAAGCTAACCTACTATCTAAAACCCTTTCTGGATATTTCTAGGAAATTGCATTATACCTATGTAGATCAGTTTGGGGAGTATTGATATCTTTACTATGTTATGTCTTCCAGTCAGTAAGACTAACCTCTTTAGTTGAAATCTGTTGATTCTTCCATCAGTATTTTGTAATTTTTAGTATTACAGATCTTACATACTTTATTAGAAATATACCTAAGTATTTCTTTTTTTTTGAGCCATGATAAATAGCACTATATTTTAAAACTTGTTTTAAACAGGTTTATTGTTAGTATATAGAAATATGATTTTTATGTATTGATATTGCATTTGTGACTTCATTGAACTTATTTTAGAGGATTTTGGGGGTAGATCTTCTTTTCAAGATTGGTGAGAAAAGTCATGCTTTGCTTTGTACTTGAACCTAAGTTCAGTTAAATGACACTGTTTTTAATCATTTAATCATACTACTTTAATCATTTCTTTCCCAAGTTGAAGGAATTGCTCCCTTCCCATTTTTTTCAATACTGGGGTTTGTGAATGTTCCATGGATATTTAGAAAGAATGTGTGTGAGCCAGGAGCAGATGGCTCACGCCTATAATCCTAGCTACTCAGGAGGCTAAGATCTGAGGATTGTGGTTCAGGAAAGTCCCTGAGATTCATATCTCCAATAAACCACCAGAAAACTGGAAGTGGCGCTGTGGCTGTAGTGGTAGAGCACTAGCCTTGTGCTGAAGAGCTGAAGGAGACAGTTGCCAGGCCCAGAGTTCAAGCCCCACTACTGACAAAAAAAAAAAAAAAAAAAGTATGATCTATTCATGTTTTACTCTGTAATCTTACTAGGAAAAAATTCATCTTTCCTTGTGCAATTCTGCTGGTTCCTGCCTCTTCTCTGTTTGGTTCTTGTTTCTTATTGGTTTGTATAGTATCATTGATAAGTTTTTCTTATTTTATCCCTTTAAAATCTGTACCTCTTAGAATTCTTGGTCCATATCTTTATGTCTTAGTTGACATCTTCTATAGTTCTAAACAGGATATATTCTTTATTATAAATAGTCACTGATTTTTTTGTTGTTGTTGTTGGCAGTGTACTTTTACTTATACTAGTGGCAAGTAGAACTTGAAATACTGAGTATGTTTGAGTTATTTTTCTAAAAGCCATACACTGAATATGATTTTCTGGGTAACCTTGGTTTGAATTAGTTGGATTTTTTCTTCCTGCTAGTGATTAAATTCAGAACTTTACACCTGTTGGACAAATGCTACTAGTTAGCTACATCTCTACCTCTGAACTAGAAATTTTATGTTAAGCATGTTGCTGGGAAGTAAATGATAGGAAAATCTGTGTCCCAAGGTATTTTAAGGTATTTCATAGGACACAAGATGAACACTTCTGCAGTGGTTTTGTTGGTATAAAACAATGCATACCATAATGGGAAAGTATAACTGGAATTCAGAAAAGGAGCAATCAGAATCTGGACAGGATTAATTTGTGTAGTTTCGTAGAAAGGTAATGAATGAATGATAGCTGGAATAGAAATGGAAATTGAAGTAAATCATAGGAACACTATACAAGGAGAACAGTGGATCAAAATGAGCATGTTATGCCTTTTGAGGAAGGTAGAGAATAAGGTTCCTTAGGCACTGAGAGAGAATTTAAATTTGTGCAGGTGGCTGTAGCCAGTTCAAAGGTTCTTAGAAGAGTAACTTGAAGAATGTTTTTTAAGGCAGTGGTATCACCCTTGTGTTTATTAGATATGCAAAATTTCAGGCCCCAAGCAAATTACTCAATTTGTATGTATCATCAGGTTTGACAAGCTTTGTTTGGAAAGGAATTACTGTTCTGTATGTAAATTTCTAGAGCAGAAAGATTATAGTAAATAGGTTCTATATTAGTAATCAAATTAAAATCAAGACAAAGGACATATAAATGATACTTCTTAAATAAAATCTGGGGCCAGGTATGTTAAATCCTAGGTGGAGATCATGAGATCTCAGTTTGAGGCTGTTATCTCAGTTATATACTCTGGAGGCTATAAGTAGGCTTGGGCAAAAAGGGAAACCCTATCTGAAAAATAACCTAAAGCAAAAAGGACTGGGGGCATAGTTGACATCATAGAATATTTGCCTAACTAGAACAAAGTCTTGAACTCCATTATCACAAGGGGGGGTGGGCACTGGTGGCCCACACCTGTAATCTTAGCTGCTATTCGGGAGGCTCAGATATGAGGATCCAGGTTCAAAGCCAGACTGTAAAAAGTGGTGCTGTGGCTCCAGTGGTAGAATGCTAGCTTTGAGCACTGGAACAACATCCAGGCCCTGAATTCAACAAGGAACAGGGGAGTATATAAAGGGGAGGGAGGGAGATGAGAGAGGAAGAGAGGGAGGATTTAGGGAATGGAAAATGGATTAGACTGGTAAACTAAAGATTATGGTCAGATTTTGGTACTGGGCAACTGAAAACTGGGTGGGCCATTGACAGGAAATCAAAAGCCTGGGTAGCATAAAAAGCTATGATGATTCTTTATTCCCAGGCTACTAAAACTTTTTGTTACAGAAAATTAGCATTATAATAACAGTGGAGAAAATTTTGAAAAAGAAATGAAAGGGGAAAACACAATCCTTTTATAGTTCCAAAATCCTAAAGTAAACAGCCTTGCATTATTTTGCATGTTATTTTGATTTCTTAATGCTTGAACTTGTTTTTAGATTGTTGTTAGTTTAAAGCCAATTTATTATTTAAATATTATAACATTTATTTAAATATTTTTCATGTTTCTTTGTAAAATTTTGTTTTTAAAGGAAATTTTTCCATTGAAAAAAACCTTGTCACTCAGATTTTAAATATACAAATTAAAAATGAAATTTATTTGAGTACTTATATTTTAGATGAATAAAGATTAAGCTATTTTGTTTTAATAGGGTTGAGTGAGAATGTAATTGGTGCAGCTTTGTTTTTGTTTTTGTTTTTTGGCTGTGGGGCTTGAACTCTGGACCTGGGCACTGTATCTGAGCTCTTCAGCTCAAGGTGAGCATTCCACCACTTGAGCCACAGCGCCACTTCCAGATTTTTGGTGGTTAATTGGAGATAAGAGTCTCATGGACTTTGCTGCCCAGGCTGGCTTTGAACCTCGATCCTCAGATCTCAGCCTCCTGAGTAGCTAGGATTATTAGGTGTGAGCCACCAACACCCGGCATATACTTTTTCTTCTATTAATTTTACTTAGCATAACATTAGAGTCGTAGGGGCTGGGAAGGTGGCTCAGTGGTAGAGCGCTTGCCTTGCATGCCTGAGGCCCTGGGTTCGATTCTCCAGCACCACATAAGCAAAAAGAAAAAAGCCGGAAGTGGCACTGTGGCTCAAGTGGTAGAGTGCTAGCCTTGAGCTGAAGAGCTGAGGGACAGTGCCCAGGCCCCACAACTGGACCCAAACAACAACAACAACAACAACAACAACAACAAAATTAGAGTTGTACTATGCTTTCAGAAATATAAAATATATAAGATATATGATATAAAATAAACTTATAAGCATCATGTTTATAGGCATCAGTTAATATACTGTTAAACTGTGATATCAAGGCAATCTGGTTATGGTATTACACTCTATTTATTGCCTGGATTGATAGTTGATCTTCTTGTTTTCTTTCCTCATGATGATTGTGTATCTTATCTCTTTTAAAGCTCCATAGTCAACTAGTTTGAAGATGTCTGCCTGCTGGGTAAGGAAACCTTACCATTTGATAGTTAGGTTTCTTTCCTTCCCTTTCCCTAACCCCACTCTCTTTCTCTTCTGGATATTATTATACATGTCATACAAATGTACCTTTTGTGTCTTTCTGGCACAGTGGACACAGTGATACTCCAAAAATATTGTAAGACAAATATTTGCTCAGTTATATTAGACCCTATGACTTTTTACCAGAATGGTTTATGTGTAAAATTACTTTTTTTTTGGTGCAGTATTGGTGATTGATGGCCTCGAGTGCCATCTCTTGCCTTTTTAGTTTAAGGTTGGTGCTCTGTCTCTTAGGCCACACCTCCACTTCTGTTTTTGGTTTTGCTTTTTGGTTTTTCTCAGTCCTGAGGCTTGAACTCAGAGCCTGGGCACCATCCCAAGCTTCTTTTGCTCAAGGCTAGCATTCTACCACTTGAGCCACAGCGCCACTTCCAGCCTTTTTTGTTAATGTGATTCTGAGGAATCGAACCTAGGGCTTCATGCATGCTAGGCAAGCATTCTACCACTAAGGCACATTCCCAGCTCCTATGTGTAAAATTACTTTTAAACTAATTTATTGGTCAGTATAGCAATATTAAGCTTTTTCTAATGTGTGTGTGTGTCTGCGTGCGCGCGTGTGTACTTGCAGTCCTGGGTCTTGAACTCAGAACCTGGGCACTGTCCCTGAGTCTCTCTGTGCTCAAGGTTAGCACTCTACCACTTGAGTCACAACACCATTTCTGGCTTTTTCTGAGTAATTTGTTGGAGATAAGAGTCTCATGGACTGTTCTGTGAGGCTGGCTTTGAACCATGGTCCTCAGATCTCAGCTTCATGAGTAGCTAGGATTACAGGCATGAGCTACTGGTGCTCACCTTGATAGTTTTTTTTCACATACATAAATGCTTGTAGAGTACAGCAAGTCTGTGAATGCTCCTAGTGCAGATGTTTACACTGATTTAACCCAGATTTCAACTGTACTCATTGTATTAACTGCATTCTAAACTGCTAGGCAAGGTTAAAGCAGCCAGGCAGCATTTCTTGTGCTTTAATTATTAACTTAAGCTAAATTTCTAGACATGTGTTTTTATAAATTTCTAGACATGTTGTTTTTCTAATGGATTGAGCCAATTTATGATGCCATCAGCATTGTATAAACACTTTAATTTTAATAGATCTTTTTAAAACTAGCTATTACTATTTTAAAATGTTTTACATAATTTGGAGAATAACAGGGTTTTGTTTGAAAGTTTGACAAGTTGCTATCACGTTTTAGTTTCTTGTATAGAGAGCAAGAAGGTAGAGGTATGTGTGTATGTGTGTGACACCTTCTTTTAGTACTGGGGTTTGAAGTTAAGGTCTCAGCTCTTTCTTACCATTGGAGCCACACTGCTGGCATATACACTGACTACTTAGTAAGCAGGCTTCTGTGCTCTACATTAATGTGTTGAATCAGAACCTGTTTAAAAATTAAGATTTCTTATTAGCCTAATGAAAGAGTCTCCTTGAAGAAAATCCATTAAGAGTACCAATATTCTCTTTAGAACAGGGGAGTTTTTTTGTCTTTTGTCTTAGAACTGAACAGAATAATATGCTACCTTTATCCTGCAGTTTGACAGATCCTGCTTAAATTTGTCTCTGTGTTCTTGGAACAGTTTAAAAAGTAACTTAAGTTATTTGCTAAGATAGTAATAAGGTAATGTATTTTGAGAGGAAGTTTTTCTTTTTTTAATATTTTTGTTTGACATGCATTTGTATCTTTTCATATGTACATCTTAAATTCTTACCTTTGTTTTCAGTTTTAAATAATTTGCCAATTTCATACTTAAATTTTTATTTATTTTGCAACCATCCATATATTATAGTCTTAGTTTGAAAGGTTACGTGCTGTGAAATGCTTTCTACCATGACCTACTTGTAATGAGAATCACTTAAAACGTTTTATATAGCAAAGTTTCTTGGCTAATAAGCCTGCCTTCTAACTCTGCTAGGTGTAGGAACACTGCCTTCAAGGCACTAGTGTATAGGAGAGTAGAGTGACAAGATTATCATTTATAGCATAAGACAATTGTGAAATAATATAACTGATTATGTACTTAGGAGTTATGTGTATGTTGAGAGAATGGAAAGAATGTATTGGTCAGTAATTTGTTTTCAGGACTTGTTCTGTCTGTAGCTTGGTAACACTTGATAATTTTGTTTCCCTAAACACCATTTTTGTCTGGAACAGGAAATGTATCTCTGTGATAGAGCATGTGCATACCACACATGAGATGCTGGGTTCTGTCTCTACCACCAAAAATCCCACATCATTTTAGCAGATCTTCAAAATACAGAACACAGTGATAGAATGGAATGATGGTAAGAGATGAATCAAAAGGCCATGTTATAAATAACCAGATATGCCAGGGAAGCGATGAAGATAAATAAAATAATCGGATTTACATTTTTACTCTGCTTTTTTTTTTTTTTTTTTTCCTGTCACTCATGGGGCCTGAACTCTGGGCCTGGTACTATCCCTCAGCTCTTCAGCTCAAGGCTAGTGCTCTACCACTTGAGCCACAGGTGCCACTTTGGCTTTTTCTGCTTATGTGGTGCTTGAGGCATCGTACCCAGAGCCTCATGCATGCAAGGCAAGCACCTTCCCAGGCCTTTACTCTGCTTCTCAAAGAGTAAAGATTCAATGAAGAGGATATGTCAGAACTCTTCATTGCAAATGACAAAAAGCTTGATCTAATTAGCTTAAAGGAAAACAATATTTGGGGGGAGAGGGGTCATATCAATCAGAAAGCCCAGACAGTGTCATTCATTCCTGAACTTTTAAAATACTAAATATATCTGACTATGAAAATTTATGTTTCATCAGCCTTCACATCTCTTCAGAACACTATATATTTTCCTCTAAGTGATCAGTATGCCTAGTGTGTTAAATAGTTTAGCCAGCAGTGAATGTTCTAGAGCCTCTGGGAGTCACATTAGAAGTCATACTTGAGCCTTCCAGAATAGTCGTTAAACTCTTTAAATTTGTCCAAATTGTTCATTCTCCATTGTTACTGTCCTGATTTCAATTTTCTACAAGATCTGTAAAGAAAGTGAAAAGGAAGTATGTTGTTTTATTTAAACAGCTGCATACTATTTCCTCCCTGTCTTACTCTTCATCTATAATACTTGAATACTATGTCTTTTGAGAAATTTTACATCTTTACCTCATAGATTGTTAACTAATGAAGGTTGACTCATAGTGATGGTAGGAAATTAGTGGCAGCATGGCATAGATACATTTCAGCACTAGTATATTTTTAAATCTGGAAGAAAATGAAATTTGCCTGTGTAAATAGAATGAAGGTCACTGAGCATGTATAGGAAATTTGTTAATTATTAACATCTCCCCCCCCCCCCCCCAAACACCATCACTGTCACCACAGTTATCATCAGTTCTTAATACTATATCTGACACTAATGGGTTTTAATAGAATTTACTGTTGTAAAAGTGATAACCTAGTTTTATGGGAAACTCGTAAGTTGTTTTTCTCTAGAAATGGAAAAATATTTAAGGGAAAAATGTTTTCTGTAGATATTTAGTCTAAAGCTGTTCTTTAAATCAATTTGATAAATATGAATTTGAATTTGAACTTCTTGTCATTTGGACATTTACATGTTACATATAAATGTGCCCCCAGCCTGTGACTTTTGCATTCAGGAATATGACTGACTGACTTTGAGTGTTTTTAAAAAAATTACTTTTAATTATGGAAGCATTAAATAAATGTGTTTCTAGGAAAAGTTAAAGTGTATATGCAGTTTTTTTTTTTTTTTTTTTTGCCAGTCCTGGGGTTTGAACTTAGGGCCTGGGTACCGTCCCTGAGCCTATTTGTGCTCAAGGCTAGCGCTTTACTACTTGAGCCACAGTGACATTCCAGCTTTTTCTAAGTAGTTTTTATTGGAATCTCATGGACTTTTCTGACTAGGCAGGCTGGCTCCAAATCGCAATCCTTAGATCTCAGCCTCCTAAGTAGCTAGGATTATAGTCATGAGCCACCAGTTCCTGGCTATACAGTCTCTCTCTTAGTCCCACCCTAGATAACTCATCTTATTAGTTTGACATTTTTTTTGATATTTTATACATGTACATAAATACAAGTACTTTAAAAATGCTGTTTAAAAATTATAATTTTCCTCAGGTATGCTTTAGCTTTTTTTTACTTTAACCTTTGGATTTTCTTTACTGCCATATCATTGTATCCATTATTCTTAGTGGATGTGTAAAAATAAGTCTAATTAATTTAATAGTCCTATAGTAGGTATTTATAGGTAAATGATTCAGGAATTAAGACAACTTCATGTCTTTCACCATGGAGATGGCTAGTCGACTGGTTCAAGTGTTAGAGGCCTGCCTAGTAAGCACAAGGCCTGGAGTTCAGACTGCCAAAAAATTTTTCAAGTTTGAAAATTTTACTTTTTTGCATAAAGAGTACAGGAGAAGCCAGATGCTGGTAGCTCATGTGTATAATCCTAGCTACTCAGGAGGCTGAGATCTGAGGGACATAGATCAAAGCCAGCCTGGGCAGGAATGTCTATGAGATTCTTATTTCCAACTAAACACCAGAAAACCAGAGTGATTGCTGTGGTTCAAAGTGGTAAAACATTAGTCTTGAACAATAAAGCTCGGGGACAGTGCACAAGCCCTGAGTTCAAGCCTCACAACTGACAAAAAATAAAAGAAAGTACAAGCTGGGTGCTGGTGGCTCACACCTATAATCCTAGCTACTCAGGAGGCTGAGATCTGAGGATCGTGATTCAAAGCCAGCCCTGGCAGAAAAGTCTGTGAAAATCTTATCTCCAATAAGCCACCAGAAAACTAGAAGTGATGCTATGCCTTGAGCAAAATTACTCAAGGGACAGCACCTAGGCCCTGAGTTCAAGACCTACAATGAAGGGGGGGAGGGAGGAGGGGGGAGGGAGGGGTGGTGGAAGTATAGGAGATGCACCTTCAGGAACAAAATCTTTCTGAATTAATTTTCCTTTTAAGTTATTTAAAATATAATGAAACTTATTCATGTCATGTATATGACATACAGTTTTAAGAACTAATGTGTACTCAAAGAATTGTTAAATATGCATCCGAATATTTAAAGCTATGGCCAGAATAACACTCTTACCTCACCGGGTGAAGTTGGGAAAATTGCTGATTGATTTTATAAACTCCCTGTCTTTTTTTGTTTGCTTGATATTAATTGAAGCAAAAACATTCATGAATGAAAATACACTTTTTAAACATGGTCCTTTCCATTTAACTTTATTTATCTATTTATTTTTTTGTCGGTTGTGGGTCTTGAACTCAGGACTTGGGCTCTGTCCCTGAACTTTTTCACTCAAGGCTAGCACTCTACCACAGTGCCACTTCCAGTTTTCTGGTGTTTAATTGGATATGAGTCTCACAAACTTTCTTACCTGGGCTGGCTTCGAACTGCAATTCTCAGATCTCAGGCTGAGATCTGAGGTTTATACCTGATTACAGGTGTGAACCACCAACACCCAGCTTAATTTTATTTTAAGTGCATTCTCCCTTAACATTTCATCTTTCACAGTATAGAGGTTTGAACTCAGGATCTGGCACTTGCTAGGCAGTTGTTCTACTTAAGCCATGCCTCAGTTTTAGTTATTTTGGCTTTAGTTATTTTTCTGAGAGAGTCTCGTGCATTTGTTTCTGCTAATCTGGGACTAAGATCCTCTTACTTTTGGTGTTTGAGTAGCTGGAACCACAGATGTGCACCCAGTTTCTATATTGAGATGAATTCTTGCTAGCTTTTTGTCTGAGCTGGCCTTGAACAAATCCTCCTCATTGCTGTTTCCTGTATAGCTGAATTATAGGCATGTACCACTGAAATTTTAAATAGTTTTATGAACCTGAACTGAATCCATTTATTTAAAGAAATACTTTTCTTTCTGTTATGTTCTTATACTAATTTTAACAATACTATTTTGAAAATTATTTTGTTCTTTATTATACCTGTTTTCTTTTTTTCTATTGTACTGGGTTCCAACATAAGGCTTCACTTATCTAGGAAAATACATACCACTGAGCTATATCCCAGCCTCCAAAATGTTTGCTTTTATTGTTTCACAATGTACATGTTTATATGCTATGCCATTGGTGAAATACTCTTTATTTTAGGAGGTTGTCTAATATTCCATTTTGATAAAATGGTGTTAACAGCTACTAGTGGAAATGGTGATAGGAAAGGAAGGAAGAAGAGAAGAAATCCCTGAACTATTTCTATTTTTTTCTGCTGGTCCTGGAGCTTGAACTCAGGGTGTGGGTGTTGTATCAGATTCTTTTTCTCAAGGCTAGGGCTCTACCCCTTGAGCCACAGCACCACTTCCAGCCTTTTCTGAGTAATTTATGGTCTTTCCTGGCTAGGCTAGCTTTGAACCTCAGTCCTCAGGTCTCAGCTTTCTGAGTAGATAGGATTATAGGTGTTAGGCACCGGCACCTGGCTAAACTATTTCTCTTTAGAGTCCATACGTTGATAATATTGGGATATAATTATATGAAAAGGAATGAGGGTATAGTATAGCCCACTGGTCGAGCACTTTCTTAGCTTTATGCAACTTTCTGGGTTTAAGTCCCAACACCACAGAAATTATTATATGAAAAACTTAGAAAGGGTGCATATTAGATTAAGTTCCTGTAACCAAGAGACCTTAAGTGCAGTGTGATCCTAAAGAAGCTAGTGTGTTTTTCACCATACAGTTCAGAGATTATAAGGAGATAATTGGTAAAGGCCTTTAGGGAGCTCTGTGATACTCCTTAACTCTGCTTAATTTGTTACCATTTCCCACTCAATAGACAAGGAGCAAAAAATTCACCAGCAAGAAACTGCATTAGCCAGGTGTGTAATCCTAACACTGTAGGCTGATGCAGGAGGCAGGAGCATAGAGTTTAAGGTCAGCCTGGGTTACGTTGTTTTTGTCCCAACAAACAAACTTGAACATGATTTAAGATGATATGGAGTTCGTATATATTTATGTCTTTTCATATTCTCTTGCTGGAACTTAATCATATAGCTGATTTTATATTTATATTTTATCCTGGGAAATATAGTCTATAAAGGTTCACTAAATGTGCCTAACCAAAACTGCTGGGATTCTGCCACAGGAGAGAAGAAAGGGAGAATTAATATTTAATAACATGTATAATAATTATAAATTAATGGTCTATCATAAATTCAATAAATGTGAGTTGTGGTGTGGGAGTGACAGCCACTGTGTGAACACACATCTGATATGAGTGGAAGATAAGGAGAGGATTTCTATTCCTTTTAGGAATGAATAAATCAATGTGATATGTGATGGGATTATTTACATATTTATGTAGATCTAAATAGCTTAATAAAAATTTGAACTGTCCTATTATTGAAATAATTTATTAAAACTAGAGATGAGAAACTTAGAAACAAGAATTATTGTGTATTTTAATAAGTTAATTGTCTTCCAAAGAATTTTCAATGATTTTGCTATGTCAACAGCAATCTAATACATAAGCAATACTTTCTCCAGTTCTAGTTAAGTAAAGCTTTAACCTAAGTTTGTCAATACTTAGGAAAGAAAAACTTTGTACAGGAAGTTATAGAATTTTCTGTTTTCTGATCTATACCTCCCTGTATTTAAATATATTCCTCTTTTTTTTTTTTTTTAAAGTTTTCTTTGTCCTCCACGCATTGCTTTCTTACTAGTTTTATTTTTCACAAAGGAGCAAAAAACTTTAAGGCAAGTATATTCATAAGGCAGATGATTTTTGTTTATGAATTCTTTGGAACTTAACAGTCTTACTGTTTTTTTTTTTTTTTTTTTGTCGGTCGTGGGGCTTGAACTCTGGGCCTGGGTGCTGTCCCTCAGCTCTTCAGCTCAAGGTGAGCGCTCTACCACTTGAGCTACAGTGCCACTTCCGGTTTTCTGGTGGTTTATTGGAGATAGGAGTCTCATGGTCTTTCCTGCCCAGGCTGGCTTTGAACTGCGAATCTCAGATCTCAGCCTCCTGAGTAGCTAGGATTACAGGCGTGAGCCACCAGCACCCAGCTCAGTCTTACTCTTATTGTTTAAAGAGTAGAATTTGCTGAAGCTGCTATAATTATAATATTGAAAACTTAGGACAATACTGAAAATGTTCATTTTATTTTCTGTGCCTATTATTTCTAAAGACTTACGGGTAAAGCAAAAATGAGCTGGTATTAAGATGGGGACAGTTAAGTGAATCTTCCCTGTGGTATGTGCTACATTAGTATAGTGATATTTGTATGTATTGGGTTTGTTAACACCAGACCTCAGAGAGTATCTGTTGAATATATGATTAAGTAGTTGAAGAGTTATGAATGTTAGAAGACTGTTCTGATTAACACCTATGTTCATTATATGTGTGGGTGTACAGTAGCTTTTATAATTTCAAATTCTAAATTAAATCATTTCAGTTGTCTATTCACATAGTAGTTTAAAATGAGATAATCGTTTGAAAATAAATTTTCCTAAAAATGAAAATTACTATTCTAGACACTAGACTATCAAATAAGATAATGTGACTGGCACATGTCACCTAAATTTCTAAAAGTCTTCATGGACTTTTGTAGAAAATCTTGAAAAGGGTCAAGTACTGGGCCTGGTGGTAACACACCTATAACCCTAATCTTTGGAGATCACAAGTTCAAAGCCACACTAAGCTATATAGGGAGACCTTTTCTCAATTGTCCCCTTACTTCCCTACCTCCCCAAAAAGTCAGCAAGTTGTGACCTTAAGCCACATCCTTGCTTTTTGTATAAGTTGAATAAGCTAAAAATGATCTTTTCACAGTTGTAAAAATCAAAGAATATGCAACAGGTTGCATATGGCCTTCAAATTCTGAAAAAAACTACAATCTTGCTTTTGAAGAAAAAAAAAAAGTACCAATCCCTAACTCATTCATGGTGAAAGTTATGTGTGTACACATAGAAAAATCTCAAGCCATTCAGCATTATAGCGTTCAGAGTTATAGTTAATATAAATGGAGTAAACATGGAATGTTTGTTACAATACTACTTATTTGAAGCCAGTGTTTAGTCAGGAAACTGGTTAAATAAATTATAGGACATCTGTGTACTAGAGTGTTTTGCATTGAGAGCCATAATCCATGATTAATACAAATGAAGGATGTTAATTTCATGAAGGATTCGGAGAGCCAGATTCCAGAACATTATGTTATCTTTTTTTTTTCCTAGAAAAAAATTGCATGTATATACAATTTATTCAGTATGCATACTGGATAGTATATAGGTACTTTATAATAATGGAATATGAGATTGTGAGTGGCAAGTTACTTTTGGTTTTTCCTTGTGTTGCTCAGGGTTGAACCCAAAGCCTTATATATACTGTACTAGAAACTACCAGTAAGCTACATCTCCAGTCTTTAGCCTTAATGATTTTGTTTTGTCTTTTTCAGTACTAAGATTTGAATTTAGGTCTTGAGTTTGCTATGAAAATGTTCTATTTACTGTGTGAATCTTGACACCAGCCTGTTTTGCTTTAGTTGTTTGTCAGATAGTGTCTCCTACTTTTCTCCAGAACAGAGCTCAGATCCTCCTGTGCATTCATACCTTTTGAAATTACAGATATGAGCCACTGTGTCTGATTTGTTTGTTGACTTGGGATCTGGATAACTTTTTTGCCCAGGCTAGTTCAAACAGTGATCCTACTTATTTCTACCTATCCAGTAGTTGAGATTAAAGGTGAAAACCACTATGTTCTGCTCAGTTTGTCTTTGAACATTCAGATGGTTGAACAAATAATAACGGTGTTTCAATGGTATTGTTCAAATAAATTGTTATGATTGACCCCTGCGTTTTTCCTGATTTTAGTGAGAATCCCTTTAGAATTCCATCATTAAATTGTCTTAGAGTAGATATCTATTAATAATTTAAGAGGATTTTCCTTTTCCTCTATTTTATTAAGAGATTTTTTTTTTTTTTTTGGTGGTCCGGTCGTGGGCTCTTCAGCTCAAGGCTAGCGCTCTACCACTTGAGCCACAGCGCCACTTCCGGCTTTTTTTTCTTTTTTCTTATGTGGTGCTGAGGAATCAAACCCAGTGCCTCATGCATGCAAGACAAGCACTCTACCACTGAGCTACCTTCCCAGCCCTATTAAGAGATTTTATATAGACAAAACAATTGGGCTTTTATCAAGTAACTTTCTAGAATACCTTGAGATGCTTAACTTTTTTGTTTTGGGGTGACAAATGCTTTTATATTACAAAGTTTGTGAACATTCTGGTTATTTTAGCTAGGTTTTACAAATATTGTGCTTAGTTGGGATTTTTGAGATCTGTTTTCAATAGGAAACATGCAGGTTTTCTCTAGTTTCCTCTAGATTTTCATTCCTCTGTTCTTTCATTGCTTACACACACACACATACACACACCTATATATATACACCCATATATATATATATATATACACACACCCATATACATATGTATATATATAATCATAAGCGCCTGCTAAGTACAAATTAGGTTGTTTGTTACTGTAAATTTTCTTAGTAGGTTATAGTTTGGGGTGGTTACTCAGAAACTCTGTAGGCAAATTCTCCACTGGTTCTTATAGAATTCTGTTTAGCTAATGTATTTACGTTTTTTAAATTGTTGTTATAAAGGTGATACACAGAGGGGTTACAGTTACATAAGAGTACCTTTCTTTTTCCCCTCCATTCCCACCCATAAGTTGTATAGTTAATGTATTTTTATGCACTCCTGTATCTTTGAAGCAGAATTCTATTTTGTGCATTAAAGCTTTTAGACGTGAGGCAGGTGTTGCAGACAGTTTACATACTTTTCCTAGTCTCAAAAATGTGGTGAAATGATGAGTTGTGGGTAATGGTCTAGGCACTATGAAAGGTTAGGTGTTTTTATATATTTTAGTATAATTTAGGTATAATAACATAATAACAATAAGCAGCTATTGTTAAGCAGCTTATTGCAGCTTATTATTGGTATCATTAGCTTTATTTAAATGTCCCCCATTAATGTATAATGTAGTCTGTACAGTAATTGTAATAGAAATAATGATTGTATACTTCTCTATAAGATTA
The DNA here is from genome assembly GCF_019054845.1 of Dipodomys spectabilis. Lineage (NCBI taxonomy): Eukaryota > Metazoa > Chordata > Mammalia > Rodentia > Heteromyidae > Dipodomys > Dipodomys spectabilis. The sequence goes on along the minus strand of NW_024871196.1, from coordinate 750,035 downwards.
TAACTATATTGCTGAAATAGTCTCAGAAATATCTGTAACTAAGTAACCAAATAGCAACTCAATTTTAAGTACTTACTTTCATTTGCTCTTTTCATTCCTATTTCTCTCTTCATTTCTCACAACTTTTTTTTTTTTTTTGTTAGTCGTGGGCTTGAACTCTGGGCCTTAGCACTGTCCTTCAGCTCTTCACCTCAAGGCTAGTGTCCTACCACTTGAGCTACAGCACCACTTCCAGTTTTCTGGTGGTTTATTGAAGATAAGAGTTTCACGGAGTTTCCTGCCCAGGCTGGCTTTGAACCGCGATCCTCAGATCTCAGCCTTCTGAGTAGCTAGGATTACAGGCCTGAGCCACCGGCACCCAGCTTTCTCACAACTATTGTTCATATAAACCATTTTCAATTAAAACCAATTTCTGCCTTTGTTAAAGTCACTAGCCTATCTTTGACTATTCTTATTTCTTGTTAACCTAACCTAGAATATAATAATGTTCAAGGTTCACTTTTATCTGATCATTCATATATTATACAAACTAATAGGTTTCATTGTGACTAAATCTTTTTCCATAAAATACGGAAAAATTCATTCAATTCTAAACTTAGAGATCACTCTCCCATTCTGTGTGTGTGTGTGTGTGTGTGTGTGTGTGTGTGTGTGTGTGTGTTGCCAATCTTGGGGCTTAAATTCAGGGCCTGGACATTCTGTGTGTGTGTGTGTGTGTGTGTGTGTGTGTGTGTGTGTGTGTGTGTGTGTGTGTGTGTGTGTGTGTGTGTGCCAATCTTAGGGCTTAAATTCAGGGCCTGGACATTCTGTGTGTGTGTGTGTGTGTGTGTGTGTGTGTGTGTGTGTGTTGCCAATCTTGGGGCTTAAATTCAGGGCCTGGACACTGTCCTTGAGCCACTCTGTGCTCAAGGCTAGCACGCTGTACCACTTGAGCCACAGCACCACTTCCAGCCTTTTCTGTTTAAGTGGAATCAAACCTAGGGCTTCATGCATGCTAGGCAAGCAGTCTTACTAAGCCACATTCCCAGCTCTGTTCTTTGTGTTTTCATATACAAAAACTTAGAAATCTGCTGAAGCCTCAATATAAGCAACATTTTGAAAACCTTCAAGAAATGTTTATTAGCATCTTTGAGGATAACAGTATGCGATGCCTTCACATGTATGATTCAAAATGGTCTTGGTTTTATTGTAGTTATTGTAGTTGAGTGTTTTGTGTCAGTATGTTATCTAGTACTGCACTGTTTTGACTTTGTGTAATTTTTTTTTTTGTTGTTGTCTGATTTTGTAGGTCATGGGGCCTGAATTCAGGGCTTGGGCACTGTCCCTGAACTCTTTTGCTCAAGGCTAGTGCTCTACTACTTTGAGCCACAGCTTTACTTCCAGTTTTCTGGTGGTTAATTGGAGACATGGGTTGGCTCAGAACGTCTATCCTCAGACCTCAGCCTTCTGAGTAGCTAGGATTACCAGTGCCCAGCTGATTATCAGGATTGTAGAAGTTTATTTTTATTTTTATTTTTGGTGTGTGTGTGTGTGTGTGTGTGTGTGTTTAGTCAATCATGGGGCTTCCACTCAGGGCCTGGCTGCTCTCCCTGGGCTTTTTCCACTCAAGGTAGTGCTTTAACATTTTGAGTCATAGCACCACTTCCAGTTTTCTGGTGGTTATTTGGAGATAAGATTCTCACAGATTTCCATGCCTGGGCTGGCTTTGAACTGCACTTCTTAGATCTCAGCCTTCTGAGTAGCTAGGATTATAGGCATGAGTTACCAGCTCTTGGCAAAATGGTAGAATTTTAAAAGGGTAAGCATAAAGAAAGAATTGGTGTATTTCATAATAGTTCTAGTAGTTTCTTTTCATAACATGCTAGACCCAACTCAGCAAGACTTGTTTATAAGGAAAATCTTCATTTAATACTCTCAAACTCAGCACATAGTGCTTCTATGATCCCATGTAGGAAATCGTCTCCCTCTCTACCCCCCAACATACATACCAGTAAAATTCTCATATTTACTTGGAGGTCAAGTCGCATCCCACAAGTATTTGGCAGTCCACTATTTCAGACACTTAACTAAAGTGTGTTGCTGTCACCTGTACTTTGGACTGACTGGCTATAAATTGGATTCCCACTACTTCTTTTGGGGGTTTATTTGCTAGGATAGCTAACAGGACTAGCATTTACCAGTTCATTATAAAGGATATGGATTGCTAAAACTTGTTTAAGCACCTCAGTGCTGAGTTTCAGTAATCTGGAAAGTGGTAAGATGTAGTAGTTCAAAAATTTTTATTGAGCTTAATCTCAACCCTCCTTCCCAGAAATCCTTAGTGGTACTAAAAGTTCCAATCCTCCCATACTTTGTTTCTCTTGAGACTGTCAAGGAAACCCAACTAAGTCCCTCTATTAGCATATGTAGGTTTGGTCAAAAGGGCCTTTATGAATATAACCAGACACTCTTACTAGAAAGTTTCAAGGGTTTCAGGAATTCTGTGACAGGAACTGTAAGGACAAAGACCCACCCAACACAAGATTTCCACTGAATATGTTTAACAGAAGCAGATTTGAAAGAGATCCTTGAACTTTGACTAAATCCATAAAGTCTTTGCTGGTTCAATAGGACAGGGGTTGGTAAACTGTCTCATTGACCAATCTTCCCTACTACTTGTTTGTAAGGCCTGAGGGATTGAGGAAAAAAAGTAATAAAAAAGAATATTTGTGATACGAAAAATTAAAATAAATTCAAGATTTGTAGAAATAAAGTGGGTTTTTTGTTTGTTTGTTTTTGTCTGTGTTTCAGTCATGGGGCTTGAACTCTGGGTCTGGTCACTGTCCCTAAGCTCTTCAGCTCAATGTGAACACTCTACCACTTGAGCCAAGTGCCACTTCCGGTTTACTGGTTAATTGGAGATAAGGGCTTTCTTGCCTGGGATGGCTTTGAACCTCTATCCTCAGATCTCAGCCTTCTGAGTAGCTAAGATTATAGGTGTCAGCCACTGGCGCCTGCAAGTTTGTTTTGTGTGTGTGTGTGTGTGTGTGTGTGTGTGTGTGTGTGTGTGTGTGTGTGTGAATACAGCTACTCTTTCATATATTGTCTATGACTGACTGCCTTTGATTGACTTTGGGTTCAAAGAGCAGAGTTGAGTGATCTTAGTAGTTTGTGTGATTCACACAGTATAATAAAATAATCGCCAGGTGCCAGTTGCTCAGCTACTCAGGAGGCTGAGTTATGAGGATCACGGTTCAAAGCCAGCCCAGGCAGGAAAGTCTGTGAAACTCTTAAAATTAACCATCAGAAAACTGGAAGTAGAGTTGTAGTTTAAAATGACAGAGTGCTAGCCTTGAGCAGAAAAGCTCAGAGAGAGTGCCCAGGACCTGAGTTCAAGCCCACAACCAAGAGAGAGAGAGAGAGAGAATCTCACTTTGTATTTTAGGTTTCCCAGCATAACTAGAAATGACAGGCATGTGCCACCGTGTTCAGTTTCTTTGGTTGTAAGCCTAGGCTGGCTGAGAACCATGGTGTTCATCATCTGCATGTCACCTCACCCAGATATGAGTTGAGAAGGGACTGTGAACTTTTCTGCCCTGGTGGGCCTCAAACCACAATCCTTTCATTCTTAGTCTCTCTAGTAGTTAGGATTATGGTGTTTGCTACTGGCACATGACATGCCTCCCCCCACTTACCAGTTCTGGGCACTGTCCCTGAGTTTCTTTTTGCTCAAGGCTACCACTTGAGCTACATACAGTGCCACTCCCAGCTTTTTCTGTTTATGTGGTACTGAGGAACTGAACCCAGGTTTTCATGCAGGCTAGGCAACCACTTTACCACTAAGCCAAATTCCTAGCCCTCTCACATGGCTTATTTTTTATTTTTTGCCATGCTAGAGATTAAACTCAGGTCTTTAATAAGTACCCTACCACTGAGTTTCATCCTTAGTTCCTTGTAACCCAAACTGCCCTTGAACTCGTTTAGATCCTCTGTCTCTGCTTCTCAAATACTAAGGCCTGCACTACTACTTCCATCCCCTTATGTTTACAGAATGCTTTACTTCTCTTTTTGAATTTATTTATTTTTAAAGTCTTAAGGATTTATTTCAGTATAACAGGGTTAAAAGTAGTAAGAAATGGAGAAACATTTCTATTCAAGCTGGAAATGGGAGTTTAAAACTAATAGAATGTTTTATTTTTTTAAAACATTCTGAGGTCGTCATTTTCTTTTTAGACTTTCTACATGAATATTTGATTATCATTTTCTGTTGGAAATAAGAATGAGCCACTTGTACATACAGAGGATTCTTGACTACTATTTTAATTTTATAGTGTAAGACTGTTAACATTCTAGATTTTACTGAGTCACAATAGAAATGAGGCATATTTGGAAATTAGGCAGGAAGAAAAATTATGACAATTTTTCCTTTTTAAAGCAGAACTAATAGCTATTATTTCTGTATTTTAGGCCCCTTACAAACTTCATTAGTTATTTAATTTTATCCTGAATGTCTGCATGGCAGCATGTGTATAAAGCTAATGAAAAATTCCAGGAAATTTTCATATGTAAGCTTTGAATCTTATATTTTGTTTAAAAATTAAGGCCTTTTTTTCTTATTTAAAAAATTACTTTTTAACCAGATAACCTCTTCTCATCCTTTGTGCGTTCTGCCTCATGGTACCCTTTCTATATGTTTCGCTTCCATGCCCCCATCAGCCAAAACAGTTGAAGTGGAACCGCTGAAGTGGGAGCTTGATGTTCCTGAATGAAATGAGAGGTAGATGAACTGGCAGTGATCTCTTGGTGAAAGTAAGAGCACTTGATTGTCAGCATATTATCTGGGATCAGAATTTAGGAGGTGATAGACAACAAGCTCCTGGATAACACTTAAATCAGTTAAAGAAACAGATTGCACGTAACCATTGCTAAATAGGAAGTACTTAAAAGTCCAGCCTAGTCCCTTTAGTTCAATTTAGTGTTTCCCCATTTTCTCTTTCTCTCTCTCTTTAATTAGAGGGAAACAGGATTTGCTATGTAAGCTACGCTAACTTGAACTTGTGATCCTCCTGCTTCAGCTAGGAATGTGGGTGTGTGTCACTACACATGGCTTTTTTTAAAAAAATAACTTTTTTATTGTGAAAATACTGTACAGAGTGGTTAGAATCCCATGAGCAAGGTAATGAGTACATTTCTTATCAAGCATTGTTGCCTGACTCACTGTGTTGCTGAGGCTAGTCTTGAATTCAGGTGCAAAACAGTCCTTCTGAATTCCTGCATCACCTTTCCTAGTAGTTGAGACTACTAGGTACATGTTTTATAGAATCTTCTTGTATTAATTTTTCTGTCTTGCCCTTTAGTACTGGTATACTATAAATTGATAAACAGATATCTCTAAAAGGACAATGTTGTATAAGTCCAGATTAACTAAAAGGAAAAAGCTTCTGATAACTAGATGCATTTGTGTCAAGTATATGTCTGGACTAGTACTTACAAGACTTTAAAACAGGCATGCTTTTATCAGATGCTTTTTCCCTAACTAGAAGAACTATTTTTTTAGTTATATTTTTACCATCTTTAAGTAGTTGTACAAAAGGGTCACTGCAGAACTAGAGGGAATCAGGGAAAAACATACAACAGCGGGACCCATCAGCTGCACTGGTCATTGACCAAAATGAACTAAACAACTCAATGGCAGCAATGGGAGGGAGGGAACAAGTGGGAAGGAGGGAACAGCTGATGCTATGCAAAACAAAAGAAATGTACATATCACCCAATATGGAAGAAATAAACTGTATTGCAAAGCTCATAGAACTCATAAATGTTATAGACCATGATAGACAATTTGCTCCATGAAAGTTAGAATGTGTTTGTGACTTTAACTAAGCATCAGTATCCCACAATACTATGAAATTTGGGAAATTATGTAACCACTTAATCACAATAAAAAATTTGAGAAAAAAAATCACAACGAAATAGTAGTAAAGAAACTAAAAAAAAAAAGAAAAAACGTTATAAACCTGACCAGGGTTATAAATTTTACAAAAAAAGGGTTATTTTATTCAACAAATCAGTTTATAAGTATAATGCATCTTGATCAATATCACCCTTTTCATCATTCTTCCATCCCTCCCAGCCAGAAATTGAAAATACATTGATATAGGCAACTCTCTTTATAATTTGCACTAGTATAGTAGGTACTAATTAGTACACTAGTCTCTGCTTTGATTTTGTATAGATTTGATTTAATTTTATTAACATTCTATCAGTTTTAGCTGCCCTGTACTCCAGGGGAGAGCATTAACAGGAAACATATTGCTGCTGATTCTCTTTTTGTTTGTCAGTTCTACTTATTTTCTTTAATATTGTGTCCTCTATTAGAAAAGTAAATATTCATTTCTAAATATAGGAAAATAAAACAAACACTTCTAGCCCTAATAAGTAACAAACACTGTTTTTGTGTATGTCCTTCAAATTACTCTTGTATGCTTCTCAACCTCCCATGTACAGTTCTGTGTACTTTTATCCATAATTTCCTATACATGTCTGTGATACAGAGTAGAACAAAATAGGCATTGTCTTTACATTCAAAAGTGTATTATCCTTTAAGAAGTTTTAAGAAATTAATCTGTAGTTAGAGAAGAAATACACAATCACTTTGTAAAGAACCTAAAGTTCAAATTTCCAGTTCCTCCCATTCCTTTTCTTACTTTCTTAGCCTAAGTAATTTTTCCTATTTGTCTTTTGTATATAAAGTTACATAGATAACATTTCTTTCTTTTCTTTTTTTTTTTTGTCAGTCATGGGGCTTGAACTCTGGGCCTGAGTGCTGTCCTTCAGCTCTTCAGCTCAAGGCTAGCACTCTACCACTTGAGCCACAGCGCCACTTCTGGTTTTCTGAGTGGTTTATTGGAGATAAGAGTCTCACAGACTTTTCCTGCCCAGGCTGGCTTTGAACCATGGTCCCCAGATCTCAGCCTCCTGAGTAGCTACGATTACCGGCGTGAGCCACCGGCGCCCAGCTCAAATTACATATTTTTACTTCATATGAAAATACAGGATTCATTTTATTTGTCACAATGCCTTCTTCCAATTTTGACTATTCCTCTGGGATCACTTCCAATCATTACAACTGATAGAACAATCCATCGCTTCTTTTACTCATTTGACTCTGTGAGGGCATACTGTTCACTGTCTGTAAGCTATATGTTGTACTATCATAAAGTGATGCCCCAGTAACTTTTCAGCTTTCCTGAGGTTTCTGTTGCAGTGAGAATAGCTTATATTAAGTAAATAACAATTTTATAGTTATGAAAACAGTCAAGTAAAATATAAATAACAAGAACTTTTAGATGATATTTGGAAAACAAAGTGTATATATATATATATGTATCATGTCTATATGTAGGTTTCAAGTATTAATAATCTCATATATATAATGATATGTGATTAAGAATAATTTCTGTGGAGTCATATTAAATTGGCATGAAATTAAATAATTAAATTGGACAGTCAATACTTGAAATTTTTTCAAAGGTATTTTTATTATGAACTGCACT